>NC_056725.1:1014848911-1014896411 GCF_019279795.1 Protopterus annectens
TTCCTCAGTCAACCCCCTAGAGGATAAAGTATCCGATTTAAAAACATACATTGATTCTGTACATAACAATTGTTCTTTTATGACTGTTTGACCAAACAGAGAAACATACTTTTTCCAAAGCAGTACCTTGTAACCCACTACACTTAATTACATGTATATATATATATATATATACAGCCTCCAATTACACTGCACATTCAACCCTAGGCGATAAAGTATAACATTTAAGAATTTAAACAATTCCAAGATAAAAGGTGCACCATCGACTGCAATAAACTCACATGAATAATAAAATACCACAATTTATTCACGAAAAGAAATACAGGCTCCGGAAAGTAAGCGCTTTCATGTCCTTACAACGCTTCCTCAGACTTCAATAAAACCTAAACAATCCCCTCTTTAAATACACAAATCAATCAACAACTGTGCCTAATTAGTGTAACTAATGAATCAGCCTGAAGAGCTGAGGCAAGACATTCATATGCATCACAGTTAAACTTGTTATAAAAAAGTTGTTATAAAAAAGTTAAAAATGAACACACATAAAAACATGAAAAACAATGCATACAAAATGTATTTAAAATAAAATAGAACCATTAATGCTTAAGTGGTTTGGCTGCCAAAAAAGGTTTTAGTGTAATCTTGTCATTCAACCCATATTTATGTGCTTGCAGCCTCAATATCCACTTATTTTCAATCTCTTCCGTATGATTTCTTATGTTACCTAGCCTGTTAGATCTAGTAACCAATTGCAAAACCCTAAATTTAAAACTATGCTGGGAACCATGCTCTATAATGTGCTTAGCTAGAGCATTGTTAGTGTTTTCTTTATTAATCGCATAAATATGCTCCCTTATTCGTTCACGCAAGGTTCTATTAGTCTTACCAACATAAAATAGCCTGCAGAGCTGGCATTGAGCTACATAAATCAAATCCATAGTCCTACAGTCCGCATACCCTTTGAACGAAAAAGTGCATCCTGTAAATGGATGTATAAACATATTGTCATCGGCTATATATCTGCATTGATTACAGTCACGACAGGCAAAGGTGCCTGTCCTTTGGGACTGCACCACATTACCATTAGATCGTTCATAACACAGCATTCTTTTAAGAGACTTCATATTTCTATATGCTATGTTAGGTTCATCATCAACTAAATTCCTAATTCTATCATCCATTTTTAACAATTTCCAATTGTTCTGTATGATGCGTCTAATATGACTATTCCTATTGGTAAATGGGATGATCAACCTATTCTTCATCTGGGGTATAGATCCTATATGTGAGAACTCAACATTATTCCTATGGATAAAGGGGATGCCTTTATCTGTTCTGTGTGTATCGCTCTCCTCTGAAATAGCCAGATGTATCTCAGCTGATTTGTATCCCCTTAAAGCAAAATTATTGGCTAATTCTATCTTCTGTTGTTCATAGGCCATAGGTTGTGTTGTTAACCTCGAGGCCCTCAGCACCTGATTCTTCATAATATTGGCATGCACATGCCTAGGATGCATACTCCTACGGTGTAACAAATTATTCCTCCAACAAGGCTTCCTAAACATTTCGGTATCTATACCATTACTTGTTTTGATTACTCTAACATCAAGGAAATCAAGAATTTAAACTGATTCTGTACATAACAATTCTCCTTTCAGGACTACTACCCCCTTGGTGAGAATTATTTAAATGTACAGCATTAGAACTGTCTACTTCCTCATCAGTAATATCTGTCACATTTTCTAACAGCCTAGTTTTAAAACACTTCTTACTCTCCCCACATAAAATATGTTACAAAGGCATCTAAGAGCATTCTCCATACACCAACCTCTTGAATATGCAGAGTCCCACATGTTGTCCACATTTTCCTCTCAACAGGAATGACAGAACATAATAATGGTAGACCTTACCTATCAACTTCCTACTGTATGGCATCTGTACCAAGCCTGACATAATTTGGAACCGAGGCCCAAAAACATGGCCATACTTGAAATATTGCTGTTATACACAGAGAAAATTGCTGGTGTTACAGGGTTTATTGTAACATAACTTTTCTGATGGATATAAAGTCTGAAACACAAATGGATGTTGGCATGTACTGATTGCAACCCCAAAGTATTCTACTGATTTGCCAAGGACAACACCTGTCTGGGGAGCAGACCAAACATAACAGGCAAACCTCTGGCCATTATGTGGATAGCTCTACAGTTTAGAGCTATACAGACACAGAACTTTGTTAGACTGAAACCTATGCAGAAGTAGCATGTTCAGACGAACCCTGTTAAACAAGTAGTATTCAAAACATATAACAGCAATACTCACATTCTGCCCCTAGGTCTTGAATCTTCTCCACCATTTAGTTGGATTGTCTCCACAGGTCTTGTTCTAAGAGGTATTAGCTCACACACATCCAGGATCCCTTCCTCACAAGTAAGGAAAAGGGCCAATGCCCTCATGGACTACACAATTAAAGGAGTGTGTTGCCATGACAACATTGGCTATTGGAATAACTACACAGCTACTACTCATGTAATCAGCAACTGGGTAACAGCAACTGGTGCTTAGGCCATCACATGGTCATGAGCATTACCTACAAAAAGGCAAGTTGCCATCTATTCAAACCACCTCTGTCATAGACAGTCCATCAGTGCAAAGATGAAGTAGTGTGAGAAAAAAGAACAAGAAAGGATATATCTGTGACATATCCAGAAAAAAATGTATGTGAAACAAGTAAGCATGTAATTGAATGCAGTAGGTGGTCTTTAATAATGTAAATAGGGGTTTGAAAGCATATGCCTCAACAAGACTTGCTGTACTGATGTACTGCTCAACAGCACTGATGGCCAGCATGTAGCTCTGTCTGTAGTGACTAAGCCAGCTACTGGGATGTTGTACATGTCCATATGTTATCTGTACATATAACTATGATACACATTTTGTCTTGTAAATATAACACAACTATACAGAGCATGTGCAGAGTAAAGTACTGCTCCAGATGTGTGTGTTGAACTGCATGTTATATGCTGAGCTCATACAATTCAACTGCCCAGTGTTCTGCACACTGACCATATGTTTGCCTCATATTTGTAGCCATTTACCCATAGAGTTGTGTCATGTCCGTCAAATGCTTGCCAAATCTGTAAAGACTGAATTACAACATCCCCCTTAATTGTCCACTAGCTTTTCCCATTCAGGATTACCACAGTGGATCATCCTTTGCCATTTCTGCCTGTCCTCTGAATCTTGCTCTCTCACACCAAACACCTACATGTCCTCTCTCACCATATCCAGAAACCTTATCTGAGGCCTTCCTCTCTTCCTCTTACCTGGCAGCTACATCCTTACCATCATTTTCACAATATACTCAGCACCTCTTCTCAGCATATGTCCAAACTGATGTAATGCTGCCTCTCCAACAATGTCTCATATCCATCCAACATGGCCTGAGCCTGTCATATACGCATTGCTAGACCTGTGCACCCATGTCACACCCAGTGCAAAACATAACATCTGTAACTCTGCCATGTGCAGCTCTGACCCCTGCCTTTTCGTCAATGCCACTGTCACCAACCCATATAACATAGGTGGTCTCACTACCCTCTTGTAGACCTTACATATCACATTTACTGGTACTCATCTGTCACATATCACTCCTAACACTCTTTTCCACCCTCTCCATCCTGCCTATACTCTCTTCTTCACCTGTCCTCCATAGTCCTCATTACTCTGAAATGTTGATCCAATCATTTGAACACATCCACCTATCTGAAATGTACTCCATGCATCCTCAACATTCCACTATCCTCCCTCTCAGTCACACACAGATATTCTGTCCTAGTGCTGCTGACCTTCATTCCTCACCTCCCTAGTCCATATGTCCACCTCTCCATGGTCTCCAAAAGCTGTCCCCTACTCTCAATAAAGATCACAATGTCATCTGCAAACAACATAGGCAACAGGGACTCCCGTATGATCTTGTCTGTCAACCTGTCCATCTGACATCATCGCACCTCCACCTTAAACACGTCTGTCAATCCCATTGTAGACCTCAATGCTATCACACCACCCTTGTACATATCATGTACCATTCTTACATATATCTCTTCCACTCATGACTTCATCATACAATACCACAACTCCTGTCTAGACACCCTGTCATATGCTGTCTGTACGTCCAGAGAGACACAGAGCAACTCCTGACCTTCTCTGTATTCCACCAGTAACAGTCTCAGAGCAAACATCACATTGCTAGTGCTCTTTCCCAGCTCAGTGCATCTGTCCAGCCAATCGGTACAATTCCTTTCATCCTTCCTTAGTGTTCAACCTGTCATTGAACTCTACATATGCCCATCCTCAGCCTTTTCCACCTCTCTCTTTACCATGCACATCATCTCCTCACACTCCTGCCTACTTTCCTCATCTCTATGACAATCCCAATCCTTCTTCCCCAACCTCTGTCTCTATATACTGTCTAGTACTTCCTCAGTCCACTGACAGGTATCCTTGTACTGCTTCCTCCATCCACATGTCACCCCAAACACCTGTCTAGCTGTCTCCCTTAGCAGCCCTGCTGTACTTAACCAGATATTTGTTAGATTGTCACAGCCACCCAGTGCCTGATTCAATTCTTCCCTGAACTCCACCTCACAAGCACATTTTTCCAATTCACACCATTTGATCCATTGTGCTGCCCCCATACTACTCCTCTACTTGATCACCAACATCATCTCACATGCCAACATTCCCTGCTGCCTAAATACACTTACCCCTGTTATCACCTTACAGTCTCCAACCTCCTTCAAACTGGCCCTCCTACATTGGATATATTCCACCTGTGTGCATCTTACTCCACTCCTGTATGTCACCCTATGCTCCTCCCTCATGTTATAGTGCATATTCACCACAGCCATCTCCATCCTTTTTGCAAAATCCACTACCATCTCACCGTCTCCACTCCTTTAAACACCATACATACTCATCAATTCCCCATCCCCTCTGTTCCCTTCATCAACATGCCCATTGACATCTGCTGCAATAACCAGTCTATCACCCTTGGGAACAGTCATCACCACGTCATCCAATAATGTCAAATTTCTCTTTCTCATCCATTGCACAACCAACTTGCATAGCATATGCACTAACAACAGTCATCATTACACCATCGGCTTACAGCTTCAGAAACTTCACTCTATCAGACACTTATGTCATCCTCCAAAAAACACTCTTGGCCTAATGTTCCTTCAGCAGAAGCCCTAATCCTTCCACCTCTAGTCCACACCTTGATAGCGCAATTGTGACCTGCCTGCCATACACCCAGCCATAATCCCCTTCCATGTGGTCTCTTGCGCACACACAATATGTCAACCATCTTCTGGCCATCACATCAGCTAGCCTGGTCCCTATACCACTCATACTGCCAACATTAACAATTCTTACCACAATACCATCCTCCTAGCCTTTCCCCTCACTTCCTGCCATATGACTGTTGGACATCCTTCAGGGGATCCCTGTCAGTGCAAAGGCTACTGTGCTGTTGAATGACTCAAGTATGTTACAGCAATATTGAGACACTGTCACTGATTTTGTCCCATTGCACCCATGTATGCATGGCATCCTACAGATGCCCTGTTGTAACTGGTTGAGAAGGATGACCGCACAGTAGGAGTGTGCATTTAGTGTGCCACACTGACATAAAACAGACATGTATGTGAGGTATTAGCTATGCACATGTCAGTATGAGTTGATGTATGTGTCCATCTCATGAAAACAGACATGGGAGGCAAAATGTCAGTTAAAACGGCTGTAAATATTATACACATGTGTAATCTTAGTTACTGTGCACCCAAAAGAGTGACATTTCTACAGCTACTGGTTGCAGATTTGCCCTGACACGGCCATGGTTAGTACAGTAAGCATGCATATCATTACTAAATTGGAGAGGTGTCCAACTGTGTTATGACTTTGTGGCCATGCCCACTACAAACAACATATTGAACATATACATGGCTGTATGGGCTTATCAATACCTTAATTGTCATGCTTGCCTCCACCAATGTACAGTAATCCTCTTTGCTGGACAGCAGCATTGCACAAACCACAGATTTGGTCCCTATAGTGGCTGTACAGGGTAAAGTAGGGGCAGGAATCAACCTGTTATCAAGTCAGCCATCTGTCTGAATGATCACATAAGGTTACAGGTGGAGTACTGTAAGGCCAACTATAATTACAAATTGGACACATCCACCAAGGACAATCACAAGGCCATCTTCCCATATGTCTGCAATCTTGGAGGCAACATACCAACCCAACCTGTAATGGTAGCCAATCAGACCACATACACACACAACATAGCTACAGGCAACCTGATGCTGATGGGGCTAGGGCAAACATCCTCCCATGGCTCAGCATCACTATAGGTGGTTATGTACTGCACCCACACCCCTCCCCTCATCACCAGTGAGCAGGTACATATTGCTTACTGAAAGTCAACAAATGCAAGTATCCATGGGACATCATATCATCCTGTCTGCATCCTACCTGAACTCAGGCATGTGCTCCCAACTGCATTACACACAGTAGTCACACCAAGCTGCAGAACCATCCACACACCATCCCCATGGAAGATGGCTAATGTCGTCCATTTACACAGACTTGAATGAGGAATGACGGATTATGCAAACAACTTGCCCTCACTGCAGTCAATATGACTAATCAGGACCAGGAGTGCAATGCAAGCTGATACTGTGCTGATAGATTACAGGGGTATGGTGTGGTTGTGAGTGGTGGCTACTGATATGGTTGTGAGTATTGGCTGCTCATATTCAAGGCAGATGTGAAGGTACTGGATATACTGTTGCCAAATGTATGGGGTCCTGAGATGTGTTTCCCTATTAGTGTCTACCAGATGCAATGTCATATCACTGGTGGGACACCTTTTAACCAGCGGAATGCAACCTGGTAATGGAAGCCATAATACAGAACCACAAAGTACTGTTGGGCCAAAGCCAGCAACATCTGCAGGAGAGGACCACCCTGTGGGATGACACTGTCCACAGGGTAAATTAGGTGGGCCTGCACACACATACATATGAGCAGGTGTGGCATCATGCCACCAACCTTATATGCCATGCCTGGCAAAGGGCTGTAGCCATGGCCAGGGACCACAGAACCACAGGTGGGAGACCAGCCATGCAGCCCCCACTGACACAAAATGAGGAGCTCTTTGCCAAGCTTGGGCCACCCATCACAGTACACCAGGGTACAAAGCCCCCTTTGCTGGAGGTGTGTGGCACCCACACAATAAACAAGGAGCATGCATGTAAGATCCCATTGGAGGGTAGTAGACTACCGTATGAGACATACTTGTATCTGTACAGTATCTACATGCATGTGCCAGGTATGATTGCAGTTGTGGATGAGGAATTGCAAATCTATGGTGAAGGACAGCAGATTGTGTAGTATTGGGTGTTGTACTGTAAATGTGCAGACATCCTGCATCCATCCTTTTCCAAGGGCACATGTGAGTCTGCTGACAATACCTCTCTCCCACAACTACATATGTTACTCTGGCCTGCATATGGGGCAGCAGCCTGAAGCTGGCGAGTATGGAATTGTACAGTTGTACTTTGGCAAGACCCCAGGCATGTGAAGGGCATGCAAGTTACCATGCATACAACTTTGACTAATAGCCATATTGCTTTATGGGCATGTTCACTTGTGGTGGGGTTAATTGTATTGCATCACAGTGGTCACCACAGGGTCCTAGGGTCCTATCTGAAGAGAATATAATATTCCTGTACCATACCTCACAACCTGTCAGTGCAAGACATATGGACAGACACCAGCAAAGGTTTTGGACATACTAAGTAAGGTAGGGATATGTGTGAAACATTACTGCTATACAGTGGATATAACATGTATACACACACCTATTAAAATGCCATCTATTTCTGATATATACTGATTGAGACCACAGTATGTCAGTACACACCTTTCTGAACCTTTAATGTAACCCAAGACATGAACAGTTTACTTGTAAAACCAAGCATCTGGACTGATGTATTGCACCTACTAGCCTGGACAAGAGTGAGTGTAGCAGACATTATATCTGTATGCTGTTTAAGTCAGGTATGAGACCTGATGCAGGCATATGTGTCAGTACACTCACTGTGGCCTATTTGGCAACTATATCACATGCATGGGCATTGTTAAGGCAGACAGAGCACTAATAGGTTCCAAACATCTGGATGTTCCAGACACATCTGTACAGAGGACTGGTATGGCCTGTACAATGGTTTCAAATGCTGTATGTGAGGCAGATGCCATTACCACACTATATAAAGTAATAGCATCAGAAGGTGGTCATCTGCCATGTATGGTACTCATATCAAAATGGTATCAGCCACACAAGATATGATCCACATACACACCAGTATTGAGATTAGAACTCCTATCTATCTATTTGTACTATAGTGTTATGCAGTTATCAGATGAACCACAGAGCTTACACAATTTCACCTTGTACAAAGGTACTTGTAAGGTGAATGACATCAACAGGACTACTAAATTAGGGTGGGTATGGTGGAACACAACTCAAAATGGTATAACCTTCACAGTACATGATTCCCACACAAACACACCCAGAGTTGCCAGTATTGAGATTAGAACTCCTGCCTATCTAGTTATTTGTATTATGGTATTACGCAGTTAGCAGATGCACCACGCACCTTACACAGTTGCACTATGTCCAAAGGTAGGTTTAAGATGAATGACAACAACAGCAGTAGTAAAGTAGGGTGGGGGAAGTGTAATGAGTGGTACACAAATCAAAATTTGTATGAGCCACACTGTATCTGATTTATACACACACACACACACACACACACACACACACACACACACACACACACACACACACACACACACACACACACACACACACACACACACACACACACACACACACACACACACACACAAATACACACAGTTGCCAGTATTGGGATCAGAACTCCTGCCTATCTAGTTATGTCTACTATAGTGTTACACAATTATCAGATGCACGACAGAACTTATACAATTTCACCTAGTCCACAGGTACTTCTAAGGTGAATGACATCAACAGGCCAACTAAATTGGAGTAAGGGGAAGTGTAAAGGTTGGTACACAAGTCTATAACCCACACAGTACATGATTCCCACACACACACACACACACACACACACACACACACACACACACACACACACACACACACACACACACACACACACACACACACACACACACACACACACACACACACACACACACGCAGAGTTGCCAGTATTGATATTAGAACCCCTGCCTATCCAGTTGTTTGTACCATAGTGTTACACAGTTACTGCACTTGCTCCAGAGCTTACTGGACTTACAACTGACCAAAGGTGTTGAAAATTGCACAGCTGAGGTAAAGTATAACAGGTGACAGGAAGTCTGCCTTCAGTTTCTCACATACATCTTGCTAGTTCTTTCTGTCTTGCACTTCAAATAGCATTATAGCTTTGCACTTCAAAGGGTTATTGTATCAATAAGTGTATCACACCTGGGAGCCATCAGCAGTACTCGTTCATCATGGAATTAGCCCCAGTACTAACTACTTATGACCACCCCTCCTGGCATGACTGAAGTGCAGTTTTCTGTGCTTTCACCCATTAACCTGGTGCATTTGTCCATTTTGAGGCACTGTTGCAACTGCATCATGTACACAGAAAACCCTATCCTCTAAGCTCCAAACACTCAGACCAGTGAGAGTTATCTCTATATCACCAAATGTGGAAATTTGCACTCTCCAGCAATGACTGGACTAGCTGGTCAAGAGGATGAGATCAACACCTTCACCACACCATGTGGACCACATAGCTCACCACAGCACCCACTATGACAGCCCTGACATACACTGAAAAGCCACAAACCCACCTTCACAGAGGCACTCAATGGGCATTTACACAAATGGCACAGACCTGCAAGATAGACACCCAGTCAGACACCACAACATAGCACATGCCAAAGGACACATATGTCACCTACACAGTGTGCCCCTCAACCTAAGCTCCTAAGGCTGACCACCTTGCACAATACAGTGATCATGGGTGACTAAGTAGTGCGGCACACAGATGTCCCACTCACTATGTTGATTATGGAGGAGATAACAGACAACTGTCTATCACGTGCCAGCATCCAGCACATGACACACCCAGTCAGGCCACTCCACAACAGCTACAAGTATCACTCTGTCATCATCCATGTGGGTGTGAATGACCTGAGACACACCTCCCTGGGCTACATGACAAGAGACATGGTTGAACACTCAGATTATGTGGTCCAGGCAGGTGTGAAAGTAGCCCTGAACAGTATATTGCTGTCACCCAGAATGATGCTGCAGTACTTTCAATAGATAATTGACTACAACATTGGCTTACGTGTTGTGTGTCATTCTCAGGGGATCCAGTATCTCTGTACTTAGGATAACATGACTGACAGACGTCAATGCCTTGCCAGAGATGTCCTAAATCTGTCAGCCCTGGGTTTTCAGGTACAGGGTAAGTGTCTTGTCACCCCTATAGTGCCTTATTAGGCAGTGTTCCAAATCAAATTACCACTGCAACAGCTAGATATGTTTGCATTCTGAGGGTCAAGCTGCTCAACAGTAGACATCTAACTGTCAAGATGCAGTCACTCAAAGCACTCCTCAGAGTAGAGGACATTGACATTTGTGCTGTAACAGAGAGGTGGTTCACAGCAGCAGACAGCAGCCCTGCACTAACAGGCTATGACACATTCCACAGCTGTCAGCGCCAAAATATGGACCACACCTCCACATGTGGTGTTGTCTCCAAATCCATAATGGATATGCACACCCCCAGACCAGTATCCCAGCATAATGCATCGGAGGTACTTCCAGTAAAACTGACTTTGGGGAATAGTGAAATCCACATCATAGCCTGCTATCAGTCCCCAGCTGTGTCCCAAGAGCGTCAATGCACATTTTTCAACACCCTGCCATCTATGAGGGTCCAACCCAAAACTGACATAGTAGGAGACTTCAACTACCCCTCTATCACCTGGGGAAAGTAGTCAAGCACCAGTACACTGGCCCAATGCTTTATGGAATTCATCAGTTCCAATCCCCTGGACTGGCTCATACTGACCTCCAGTAGAGGATGCAACAACCTTGACCTGTGTTGATTACTTACATATGGGACTGTTGCTCGACCACAGTAGTCAATCCCTACCTGGTCAGATGCAAACATGATGTAATCAACATGGAGCTCAACATCTCACCAACACCCCCCACAAAGGTAACCACCCTGTAAAACCTCTCCAATGCTGACATTGCAGTCATAAAAACAGGGGTGGATGACTTCACTGCACCCATGCCAATGGGAAATAGCTGCATGACTGTCGCATCATGCACTTATGCACTGCACAAACATTTACATGGATACATGGTACTAGCCATAGCCAACAGAACACAGACACTCTTCTCCAAACACCGGAAACCATTGTGATGGTCCCCTGCCATTACAAATGTGTACAACAGAAGGAAGACACTGTTGCAGAAAATCATGGTGTCCCAAGACTGGTGAACCCCGTTATTAGCCTCAAACACAACTTGGGATCCCTCAGGGAATCACCTACAGGCAGTTATGAAGGCAGATTTGCAGCAGACACTGACAACAATCACAATTGCTTTTGATAGTTATATCAACAACCTCCACAGCAATAACCACAAGTGTTGTGAGTTACTGCATAATGCTGATTTCTATCCTGACACAACAGATATTGGCCACAGTCTTGCCAACACATTCAGTACCAGCTTTACCCCTCTCTCCCTCCCAAGGAGACAATCACAATGGCAGATGAATGCCAGCCACCCAGCATTACTGCAGGCTAGGTTAGACCTGCATTGTCTGCAGGCAAGGATGCAGCTTCCATGGGACCCCAGCATATCCCTGGCTGTGTTCAACATGACATACAAAGAGACCTGGCACCAGATCTGTGTGCCCTGATCAGTCACAGCCTCATCTCAGGCTTTGTCCTTCCTAAATAGCACACTGTCACAGTCATCCCTCTCCATGAAGGGGTAGCATCTACAGACCCTGGGGATTATTGGGCCCTTAGCTTGACAAGACTAATAGGCATGGGTATGGGCACATCATCAGGGACATGATTGACCAAGATAAAGGTGATCTCTCAACTATGGACCACACACAGTTTGGCTTTGTGAATGGCAGATCATGCCTGCTCAACCTGGTTGATGTCTTTCAGTGAGTCACCGGGGCTGTGTATGACAGTAAGGCAATGCATACAGCCTACCTCAATCTGCCCAAGGCTTCTGATACCATTCCTCAGTCAGGGATTATTGGTAAGCACAACAAACTAGGCATCAACCCCTATATCAGTGGGTGGTTTGCAAACTGGTTCACAGAATGCACAGAGTGACAGTGGCAAACTCCAAGTCAGACTGGCAAGCAGTCACAAGTGGAGTCCCACAGGGATCAGTACTAGATAGTGTATTGTCCAGCATCTACTTCTCAGGAGTCAAGCCCAACACAGAGTAACTCTGGATGACCATGTTCACAGAGGACTGCAAGCTGGGAGCTATCATGAACTCCACAAGTAATGCAGACATCCTACAGAAAGGCCTCAGTGAGACCAAAGAGTGGTGTGGAAACCATGGCCAGAAGCTTAACACCACAAAATGCATCATCATCCCCTTTGGTATAACTCTCAGTTCTGAGTAAGTTCCGCATCAGTGAGAGCCCAATGAACACTGCAGGCATTATAAGAGATCTGGGGACATAGGTTGACAGCTACTTCTCCTTCAAGCACCACACTGCCACTGTGGTCAGGAAGTCCTTCCATATGGCACATTGCATTACCAAGGGTTTTGCATCCAGGGAGTCCGAGATAATGACCTCTGTTTACTATTCCCTCATTAGACCACTCCCCGAGTATTAGACCACTCCCCGAGTATTATGGCCCATTTGCTATGTACTTCACTAAACACCTGCTACAGCTGGAGAAGCCACAGAAGCACATCACAAAGGGGTTCCTAGGCATTAAACACACATCCTACATAGATAGACTCAGAGGACTCAAGTTATTCTCTTTGTCATATCACTTAATTAGCAGCTATCTGTGCTTGACTTACAAAGCCATGTCTGACCCAACTGGTTTAGAAATGCTACATATAAATCCATCCACACCACACATTGTAGAGACCTCTACCTCAGTACCACAATCACCACAGCATGCTGGTGGGACAGCTCCCTCACCAAGAGACTGCACGTGCCCTTGAATACACTTCCCATACACGTCATGCAGAGCACCTAGCTGACCCTGTTCCAGAGAAATCTTGATGACTGGATGGGTAATAGTTCAACCCAAGGATCACTGTAGTGGCTATACTTGATACAGGCACTGAGACATAACATCGGGTGGCACAATGGCAGGGACTTTCTATGTGCTAGGCTTGTTAAGGCTCCTGGGCCATTACCTACTACACACTTATGAACCTATAAAGGGAATGACATTAGCAGGACTGATAAAGTAGTGCAGTGGGTGTTAAACTTATCAAAATACTTTCTCCTACAAACAGGCACACACTTGCCAGATGTGAGATTAGAAACCCCAGCTAACTATTGATTTGTACCATTTACCTCACATGCTACAGAGCTTACTGGCCTGAGCATTGGGCAAAGGTACTGCTGTGGGGAATGACATCAGCAGGACTGATAAAGTAGGAAAGTGGGTGGGAAACATATAAAAATACTTCTACTTACAAACATACATTTGCCAGATACAAGAGTAGAACCCCTACCAACCTAGTTATTTGTATTATAGTGTTAAGCATTTATCACAAGCACTACTAAGCTTAGAGGGCTGACAGCTGGCCAAGGTTGCTGATAAAGGACTGACATCATCTGGAATGATAAGTGGGGCACTGTGAAGTGCTGTGGGTGGGAATGGCATAAAACTGGTTCACCAATAAAAAAACAAAATCACAACTCCATCAGTCTTGCACACACAACTTTCACACACACACATGCATGCGCGCACACACACACACACACACACACACACACACACACACACACACACACACACACACACACTTCTACATTTGCCAAGACTGTGATGAGAACTCCTACCTAACTAATTATTTGTACTATCAAGTTTTGCAGTTATTGCAGGCACCACATAGCTTATGTGGCTGAGGCCTGACAGAAGACACTTCTAAGGTGACTGATATCTGCAGGACTGCTAAAGTAGGGAAAGGGGTAAGTGTACTGGGTTGGAATGGATCCAAAAGCTTTTAGTTGTGGACACACACACACACACACACACACACACACACACACACACACACACACACACACACACACACACATAGTTACATTTCCTGGATGCAGACTAGAGCTCCTATCTAACTAGTTAAGTATATTATCATGTTAAGCAGTCATCGTATGCAACACAGAGTTTATGGAGCTGAGACTTGACAGAAGGCACTTCTAAGATGACTGATATCTGCAGGACTGCTAAAGTAGGGAAAGGGGAATTGTATTGGATTTGAATGGATCCAAAAGCTTTGAGCTGTGAACACACACTTTTATATTTGCCAGGACTGAGATTAGAACTCTTACCTAGCTAGTTATTTACTATTATGTTATGCAGTTATTGCATGCATCACAGAGCTTATGGGGATGAGCCTAACAAAAGTGATTTCTATGGTGACAGACATCTTCAGGACTACTAAGGTGGGGCAATGAAAAGTGTACTGGGTGGGGAAGGCCTTTTCATTCCTAGATCCTACTGGTATTATGTATGAGCATGCCCAGCGTAACCTTCTATAGAATATGTGGGACTCCATTCCAGGTATTGTTGTACTCCAGTCTGGTTTGTTTTGTGCTACAGCCATACCTCTCAACCTGTTGGTGCAGAATATCTGGAGATAGCCTATCTAATTGTGGAGACAATGGGCCATACAATGATTGAGTCAATTTCTCTCAGTAATGTATGGGTTGCTAGGGTTACAGGGCTTGTTTTAGCAGACCTCTGTTATATATGTCATTTGACACTGTCATGTATTGTTTCAGTGCCCGGTGACATACCTCCTCAGGTCATCTCAGTGATTTACCAGAGGAATACAGGATGGATGATGCACACACAAGGTTTATGGGCCAAGTGCTATGCATTCTTGCACAATCCAGCCTGTTGAGGGGTGTGACTACAAGCAATTGACTGTTGGTGCTATGGAAATGGTCCAGCACCTTGGTGATATATTACAATGGTGGAATCTCTGTGCATTTATATTCTGGCCTGGTCTGATTTTCAGTCCACAGTTGGGTACTGTAAGTCAGACAGGATCAGGGTGACAGGCAGACTCCAGATAGATTTGTAGGGGATAGGATATGTGGGGGGGGGGCGTGTCCTGGGATAATATATTTGCCTATAGCTACCAGTACTTTGTATTGGGCTCTCCTCAATGGTTGACAGCACTTGGTGGGTCTTGTGTGTGTCAGACTATTTGACCAGCCTGGAGGTGTGTGTTTGTCACACATATTTGTATGGCCCACCTCATTTTGCTTGGATGGCCCCGTGTTGGAGTCAGAATGTTGCACAGGATGAGTGATCAGGGAGGGATGTGTTACTCTTCATGACTGTGGCCCAGGGTTCTGTGGGTGCAGACATGTCACCATCTTCCATGGTTAGGCCTGCCTGCAGTGAGTGCATTCCCATGTTTAGACTCCTAGCCCTGCCTGTATCACAGAATGTTAACATCCATGACTCATATATCTTGTTGGTTATCCAAAGAAGTGTGGTTTTCCAGCAAATGTGTTTTGCAAGTCACTCAGGGTTGAAGTCAGATATTACTGACAGTTGACATTGCAGTTTCAGACTTCTTACCCATCAGACATTCCATGCTACTACAAATTATTCCATCAACTTTATAACATTATTAGAGCAGCATTTTGCAGGTATCCTTCTCCTTGGACCTTCATCACCCCATTATTCATGGCTTTATCCCGATTTCTGGCTCCCTGAGGCTGGCAGGTTTTCTCCTAGCAGTTGTCAGCATGACCTTTCTTTGCATTTTGTGGACTGTGTTATGTTGGTGTTATGGACCGCATGACACTCCCTAAAGGGCACTGTTGGTGAGGCATAGACATTTGCCAGAGGCCTGTAGGCCAGGTGTCACAGATGCAGGCCATCTGTAACAGGGCAGTGCATTCTGATGATCATATGTTCCCAGGCTGCAGGTAGGCGACACCCCTGGGATGGCACCAGTGAGTTGACTGTGGGTGTTACTGACAATTGCTTTCTGTTTACTATTGCACCATCACTCTGGGTGACACCTGGATGTTGCTTAAGTCTAGGAACATGTTACTGCATTTCTATGGGACTGTGAGGGGGGGGGTGACATGACTGTACACGATACACATCTGCACAGACTGTGCTGATATTTGCTTAACATTTTGGTTCCATGCAGCATAGTGGTGTGGCCAATCTTTCAGACTACAGGCATAACAGTATCAACCCCAGGTCGCATTGTTCTGGCATAGATATTTGTAGTTTCAGACTTCTTACTTTTCAGAGCCATACTGCCACTGCCAGACCTGCTGTGATATCACTGTGTAAGTCTGTAGGTGGGAATTTCATGGATGTCGTCATGTGAGGGCCTTTGCCAGACATTTCTGTATGGTTGTCTACAGCAGATCTGCTGTGTGGGGTTGTGGTGGGTATGGGACCCCGACTTTGACACCCATGCATGTGTCCTATGACCCCCCCAGTTATTTAGCTCACCACATATACTGCAATGGTATTTGTCGACCAGGGTGGTACTGCATGGTGTGGGTAGGGCAGTACTGGGGATACACATCCTGCTGTCCCACAGAGCTGTCAGTTGTCTGTTGCTGTCCCAGTTAGCCACCCTATTCCCTTACATGCTTGATCAATTCCATAGATATGCTATCAGAAAATTCCACTCAATTAGTTTAATTTGATACAGAGACTGGCTTACCTTGCGCCTGCAGCTGTTGTGATGGTGGTGCTTGAGGGATGACTATGTTGAATGCACACAGTACACTGCCTATACATGGTCACATATAGGTGGTGTGATGTTTGGCATCCATTTTACTGTGTGTGTGAGTCAGACAGAGAGAGAGAGAGAGAGATCAGTCCCTGGGTCCCTACAGTGTAAGTGTATGTGCTATGCTTTGCCTTTTTGCCAAGGCCAGGGCATACTGGGCATGCCTCCATCTGCCTACAGGGGCAGGCTGAGGAAGTTCCTCCTCCAAGTCCCTCTGTCCCTGTGGAGGCCATGGCAATGGTGGGGGGCTGTGTGGCCCTTCCCCATTTTGTTCCTGCTGCAGCTGTTTCCACAGGATCATATTGTGTAGCATGGCACATACTATGACCACGTGTGCACATGTGGCTGGAGAGTACTGCAAGGCTCCACCAGATATGTCAAGGCAGCGGAACCATGACTTGAGCATCCCAAACATATGCTCTATAATGATCCAGGTTTGTGTGTCTGCCTCATGATGGCACACGCACAAACCTGGATGGATCATTATAGAGCATGTGTTTGGGATGCTCAAACACACGCTCTATAATGATCCTGGTTTGCACGTGTGCCACATTATGGTGTTCTTGAGTGGGTGTGTGTACATTTCTGATGGGTGTCATCATTCACGGCTCCAGTGCGTAGCCAGCATCCCCCACTAAATGGCCATATGGGATGTCCCCCCTGGCAAACCACTGATACTGTTGTGAGGAATGCCAGATGTGGGAGTCATGATAACTTTCAGGGCAGCCAGAACATGCATTTATGATAATGCCCTGGGCATCGCACACAACCTGGCAGTTGATGGAGTGGAACCCCTTGCCGTTTATGAAGACCCTACCCTGGTCACCAGGTGGTGCTTTGATGTGGATGTGCGTGCAGTCTTTGGCACCCAGTACCTCCGGGTAGTCTGCTACACGGTGGAAGAGACACATACTGCCAGTCAGCTCCTCACGGGTGCTAGGGAATTTAATGTGCTCCTCAGCATGTGGTCACATGGCATCCAAGAACTGGTGGAATATCCTGGATGCAGATGCCTGTGAAACACCCATGCTATCCCCAGTTGGTCTTTGGAAAGTACCTGTAGCTAGTATTCTTAGAGCTACACATACCTTGGTATCCACTGGGATGGGTTCCCCTCTGTTTGTTCTGGATGTGAGGTGAGGCCGGCACAGCTCTACAATTTGCTGCAGTATGTCTCTGTCCACCCTGTAGTGCTCTACTATCTCCAGATCATGTATCCCCTGGTAGGTTACCCTGGGCCTGAACACTCTTTTCCTCCTCCTCATAAGTCTGGGGCAGTTGTCAGCATTGTCTTCTTCACTACCCTCAGCCTCTTGCACATACTGACATATGAGAGTGATGGCAGCCCCTAAAATTTTGTTAGTTTTGTCAGGGAAAAGTTCCCCATCTGTGTACACAGGTGGTGTAGAGTTTGTGGGAAAAACAGACTGAAAGGTGTATGCATATTTTATAGTGGTGTGCTACAGACGCTGTCTGTGTGATTGGCTGAATATGATACATTCCACCTGCCAGCTCTATTACTTGTATTTATTTATTATTTATTTTTATTTAACAATTGATGACTGGGAAAGTCTGACTGGATGCAGGTCCATTTTCAGTGGAGGCCTGGGGAGAAAAGCTCCACATAAAAAAAAAAAAACAAACAAACAAAATTGACAATACATTTACATACTATTACACATATAGGAACATATTTAACTTTTTTACATATGTGAATAGAGCAAATATCTTCAGAATAAACATTGTTTAGAAGAATAAGTGATTTAAAAACCTTGTTTGGTAAGAAATAATTAGTTAATAGATAAGAGGAGTAGGTTCTACAGGATCATTGCAGTTCTGAAAGGAAAGTGAGTTAATCTGGGGGGGGTCACATGGGCACAGCCAATTGGTAGAGTAGTGGGTGTTGAGTAGTTTCTTGAATAGTGAAATAGAGCTGGTAGAAGTTATGTTCTTTGGGAGTGAGTTCCAGATTTTAGCTATTGTACAATCAAGGAGAGCTTTGCCTGCTTTATTCTTATGTTTAATGACAGTTATGAGAGTTTGGTCTGTAGATCTTAAGACTAAACTCTCATAATTGTCATTAAACAGTGTCTCTATTCTGCTGTTTCCCTTTTTTTTCTTGTTCCACTTGCCATTTCCTGTATTTTTTTTTTATTTTTGTGGTTTAAATCCGGTGCACACCACGCAAACCCGTTTAGACAAGGTAAACAACACTATACAGCCTTGGACACACCCCTTTGCTTACATATACACAGTGCTGCCATTTCCTGTCTTTTTTTTTTGGTTTAAGTCCCATTGTGCACCATGCAAACCAGTTTAGCTAAGTTAAACACATTTTAGCAGAAATGTCCATCCCTGGACACGAAAACACTCTTCATTTCATGGTGTAAGACATTTCAGCCTCAGACACACACCCTCGCTTAGCTGTGCTTAGCTAAGTGCAAACCCAGGCAATGGAGCTCCAATGTGCTTACAGCAAGCAAGACCCACCCTCTTTTCATGTTAATTGCTCCTCCTGCCTACACAGTCCTGTTCTAGCACCTACATGGTTAGGTGCAGGTTTTGCACTTAGAATATTTTGTGATTCAGTAAATTTCCCCTCATTTGCATGCCCCACTGCCTTAGCCCATAGATACTGCACTGACATGAAGTCTTTCTCCTTGACAACCACCGTCGCCTGGCATTGTTTTGATTCTGCATGCCATAGACTATAATGGCAAAAATGCAGATTTTCTTTAAACTGGGGCT
Organism: Protopterus annectens; assembly: GCF_019279795.1. NCBI lineage: Eukaryota > Metazoa > Chordata > Ceratodontiformes > Protopteridae > Protopterus > Protopterus annectens. Next base: position 1,014,868,794 of record NC_056725.1, read on the forward strand.
TTCACGTTTTTTTTTTTTTATTTTCAGCACGATCGTGTTTGAGCACCACTGAGCTATGCTTAAACGGCCGAGATCGGACACACAAAAAAAATTTATATTAAAATTAAACATTTATTCATGCCAATGGCCATATATTTGGCCATTGGCATGCCTACAGATGTGAATATATGCTTTTATTTGTGCTGACATGCCTCCATTTTCTTGTTTTACAGAAATGTGTTCAGTTAGTAACTGAATACATTTCTGCACTGACACTGTTCCTGCACGGAGACCTGGCAGCTTCCTGAATCACTAATTCACCTCATTTGCATGTTTGTCACCTGCAAATGAGGTGATTAGCATGCCGCATGGTCTTCCATGCAGGAATAGTGTAGACAGGCTCATGCACATCGGATCAGATGTTTGTTGAATCGTTCAGCAGCCGAACTCCATGCAGGAGCTGCTACACTGTTCCTGCACAGTTTTAGCTTTCATGAAACCCAGGGATTGTCACTAAATGGTTCATGATCTACACGTTATGCAAACTTATTTGCATTTCTTCTTTCTTGTACCCACAACATTTAAACTGAGTGTGGTTCCTGACCACTCAGTTGTCACCACGTGCCATCTTGGATGCCATGCCATTGCCTACATTTTAGATTTTACATTTTATAATTTTTGCAGTTTCTAGACTTTAATTGTGCTTTATGTTCAGTCTCACATGTGTCTGACTCCTCATTTATAGATTTTTAACAGCACATTTCCCAATCATCTCACACAACATACACCTATGCCCTTTCCCAGTTTTAAGTCATATAGGCTTAACATTCTACCCCCTGCATGATAGTGTCTTATGCCATAGACTGTTCTGACTCTAGTTATGCAGTCACACATTTGCCAAAATTCACAATCATGTGCCTTGTGTCTCATATCCTTAACATATTCATCATTTTTTTGGACCCTTTGATTTTTTGTGAAAATCAAAAATGTAGATAGGGTGGATTCTCCTTTCACTCTTAGCATGTTTGGAGTTTATTCAATATTGACAGAATCTCTCCTCTTCCTTCAGAGAAAATTATTAAATACCTTGATGACTACCTCATCTCTGATATGAAAACCCTGTAATATGAGTGTTCTCTGGCTTGTCTCTGATGCCGGTATCATTTATGGTGAGATATAGCTCAATGTCTGCATCTAGATCTTTCAATTATCTAATAGGATGCCTTGCTGCTTCGAAGTTATTAGTGGCTGGATGGTCTCAGTGTTAATTCAAAGAAATGGCTTCCCATTCTTTTCAATTTAGTATAGTACAAAACACAACAAGTACAGTAAATTAGTAAATATATGCATTGTCAAGCAAATTACAAGCAATGGATTTCTATATGCAGCAAAACAAACTAGTATGGCAGTTTTTTTTGGTAAAATTGAAAGCATACTTCATACTTAATAAGTTTACTTGTCCATTTCTTAGTTATCTTGCTCCAGCAGGAACAGCACAATTACAACTCAGTAATACACAGGCAGATATAATGAATTTTCTGCCATTCAGTAAAAATGCACCAGTGGAGGAAATAAAGCTCAGTTCTTTGCTGAAACACAGGTTTATTATTAATAGCCACAACGTCAACCACAAGGCAAAAACTCCAAAAACTGGTCACAAGCACTAACGCTATGTCTACACACTTGCGTTTTCATTTGTAACACTTCTTCAGATGCAGGTGAATAATCAATAGGAAAAACACCGCACTTTTATACAACTCTTAATTACAATAATTAATTAATTAGACTTTGATTAATAACCCTTGACCATTGTAATTAAGCTGCCATTTACTACAGAAACCTCACATATACATTTTAAAATAACTCAACTATTCTATATAGCAAACAAAATTCATTGTAAACTTATATATTTTTAAACCTATTTAATTAACTTTAAAATACCTAATTTTTAAAAACCATTCATTATAAAAACTATAAATAACATTAAATTACATTATATTATTGCTCCCTCTAGTGTTCAAAAAATATACTCATTTTATATTTTCTAAAATGCACTTTATAAACCCACAGCTGTTTAAAGCTGCTCTTGCTTTCTTGAATGCAAAACAAAATAAAAAATTACATCTTACAAATTTTTACTCTAAAAACAGTAAATATCTTAAAAGTATTTTGTATTGAATTAAATACCAACACAGCAACCATTAGTGAAGCTAGATTTAACACTCATAATTTAGCTGCCCTCATTTTTAACACTGGAGCCAAGGACACTGTATTATTTAAACCAGGTGGGTTGTATGACTCCAATTGTAGTTGCCATAACAACTCCTTATACTCTATAGTGTCCTCCAAAGGCCCCCCTCTCACATCTTTATTTACTACTTCTAATACAAAAAAATGGAAAACTGCCTCTCCACATTTACTTTTATGTCTGTATAGGGCATTGTTGATACAGCAAGTTTTTATGTCATAATTGTGTTCATAAATTCGTTTTTTTAACCTCCTTTCAGATTTGCCGACATAAAACGCATCACATTTTCTGCACATACTTAAATACACTATGCCACTCGTTTGGCAGTTTGCAAAGTGGGTACTCCTGATCAACATGTCCCTACTACTGACATACACTGTGTCCTTAACACAAATGAAAGGGCATTGAGGACAACTTCCACATTTAAATGTACCTAGTCTCTCCTTCTTCTTTCTTTCCCCCTTCCCTTTAACCTCAAAATAATTCTTAAGATTTTTGCCTTTCCTATATGTATATTTTAAGGGGTGTTTGAATAAGCAGTCCAAGTCCGAAATTTCACCAAATTTTTGCCATTCATTTTCTATTAAGTTTCTAATAAGTTTGGCCTCTCCACTATAGTCAATTACTAAATTATTCTGACCATCAAATTTGTCATTTTGACTAACTCCCATCAGTTGTTCAACCTTCCCTAAAATGGGCTGGTATTTGTCTCCCCTTCCCCTCATCACTTCATCTTCAATTTCCTTAATTAAAGTGTTCGGGTAGCCTCTATCTATAAACATTTTGTGTAATCTTTCACATTCCTCCTTAAAATCCTCAATTCTAGAGGTCATTCTGCTACCCCTGACATATTGTCCCTTAACTATGCCTTTCTTATGGTGGTGAGGGTGGGCACTATCATATGCCAGAAAAGAATTGGAATAACTATCCTTTCTAAAAACTTTAGAAAAAAACTTACCCTCATCCTTCCCTACAAAAATGTCCAAATATTTCAAACATTCTTTATTTTGAGTATGGGTGAACGAAAGAAAGCTAATAGTACTGGATAAATATTCCAAAAAAGCTGTAAATTCAACCTCCGACCCAACCCATAGAAGACAAATATCGTCCAGGTAATGCTTTTACAACTTCCAACAATTCTTAAACTGTGAATTTAGGACAAACTTGTGTTCCCATGTAGCCAGAATAATATTAGCATAAATGGGTGCACACCGTGCACCCATAGCCACCCCCTGAATCTGCTTAAAAAACTCTCCTTCATAGTGTACAAAATTATTATTAAGGACTAGGTCCATTAAAGTCAAAATCAGGCAAAATTCATTCTGTGAAAATTTTCCATACTTTAACAAAGCTTCCTCAAACAACTCCATTCCCGCCTTGTAAGGGATGGACGAAAATAAGTCCACTATATCCAAGGTTATAAATATTATATTGTCATCAAACAACTCGTCCTTTAGATTCCGCAATAAGTCCCAAGAATCTTTCACTATTCCTAACCCCTCCTTTATTATTAATTTTAATTTATTGTCTAGCCATTTGGCTATGGGGGCTGTCACTGAACCTTCTGATGATACTATAGGTCTCATCGGTGGATTTGAGACATTCTTGTGTCCCTTCGGTACACCAAATATATTGGGAACTTTAGGTTTTTCCACATGCAAGAATCTAAAAGTATTAACATCAATTGAACCTTCTAATAACAAATCATTCAAAGCTATAAACACTTTTTTGTTTCCGATATTAATTTCATTTATAGAAGATCTCATGTACCTTTCTTCATTTTCTAACACTTCTAACATTTTAGATTCATAATATACTTGGTCCATTATAACAGTACCCCCTCCTTTGTCAGGTTTAAGTATTCTTATAGTAGGATCACGAGATAACTGTTGCAACAAATCATTTTCTGCCATTTCCATACTCAGTAGGAAAACAAAAAATAATGTATTAGAAGTTCACTGCTGTCATAACACCATCTTAAATCTGCAGTGGCAATGGCTTGCTAATTAATGCATCTGAACAAGGAATGGAAGCTTTAGAAAGCAACACCACACACATACACACACATACACAACACACATACACACACACACACACACACACACACACACACACACACACACACACACACACACACACACACACACACACGCTCACTCTCACACACACACACACACACACACACACACACACACACACACACACGCTCATTCACACACACACACACACACACACACATACACACACACACACATACATACACACACACACACACACACACACACACACACACACACACACACACACACACACAAAACACACACACATGCACACACACACACACACACACACACACACACACACACACACACACACACACACACACACACACACACACACACACACACACACACACACACACACACACACACACACACACACACACACACATACACACACACACACACACACACACACACACACACACACACACACACACACACACACACACACACACACACACACACAGTTACTTCTCCATTGTCTTTACTCATAAGTACTATACCCTTCCCAGTATCAAGATTCACAGCTTCAGACTGCTCCTACTTAAAGGTAGTTAATTATGTAGTACATACTAAGTGAGAAGTAAGGTTTCTAATAAGTTGTTAATGGAGCAGTACTTGTCAACAGAATTAACACCCCATGTCTTAGAATAAACACATTGTCTCACTATGGTTTGTCTCAAGAAGAAGGTGCTATATTAGAAAAGTGAAATGCAGCCAGGGTGAATAGAAATTCTTGCAGAGAAAGATGAATGAAAACATGCAGCCTTGATGTCAAAAAACAGCACAACATAAACAAAAGTTAATTGGAAAACTGCAAACTTGTTAAGACTAAAATAACAGAAATACATGGCAGATTAGGCAAATGAGGTGTATCAGAAAAAGAAAACTAGTAATTAAAATGGGATTAAGCTGGTTACCAGTAGGGGCTTATTTCTGTATGGAAATGGACAAAATAGCAAGTTTGTGGGTGTTACCAGGGCATCATAGTTGACAGGAAGCTAAGTGAATGAAATTGCCATTTATGTTTCACCAATGAATTGAAAGCAATTCAGCTACATCAGAGTGAAATAATATTTGAAGGGAGAACAGGTACAGTTAGCAGACAGCTGTGACCTTCAACTCCTACAAGGAGCAACATCTTGGAGTCCTAGACAGAGCAGTGCAAATGTATGGAACACTGAACTTAACAATAGTTTAAGAGCTACTACTTTGAGTCAGTGTTCTCAGAGGGCCTCACAAAATGGATAAAAAGCATTTCCAGTTTGGACAGCTAGTCATGGCAATTTGTGGATGGATGCATTTTGCTTTATATTAAGTTTCATTTTTCAGCAAGGGCATGATTCATTTAAATGAGAATTCAAAAGTTTACTTGAGATAGAAAGTTTGGTCTATGTCAACAAATATGTATCTGACAATTTATTGGAAATGTCACAGTACAGTTATGAATCTGATAAATGAGATTGAAACTCTTTGCAAAATGAACATATAAAGTCAGTGATTACTGACTTCATGGATGTACCACAATTTGCAATTGGAAGTAATTATTTGCACCATCCACTAATATTCATAGCAACATTTGTGATAACATAATAATAAGAAAATAAGGTGATTTTCTGAATACATAAAAGACCAAAAACTATATACTTTATCTGAAGCACAATAGCAAGTATTAGCAGATTTGAAAAAAGCCACAAAAGTATTCATGGATATGGGAATAGTGAAAGGGGAAAAATCATCTTAAAAAGAAGCAATCTATTTAAAACCCTTTGAAGATGTACTGAGTAATACAGCTGAAGAGCAAACAATTACCATTAAGTCCATAAGTTATTCTCACAAATATCTGAATTTTTTTATTAAAATCAGGTGCATTTAATAGAGAAATATGTTAAAGGTCTGCTGGTTGAATTTCCCTCTTCTCTCTTCAAATGGAGTAGTACATGTTAATTACATTCCCTTGATTTACAAAAAAACATACAATCTCAACACCACCACTAGGAGACAAGTAGTCACTAGTGTCAATTCTTTCACTTATAAAACAGTTTTATGGAATTTTTTTAACTCAGCCATGCAGCACACTGTTTTAATTTTAGCTAATACGGCCAATTTATTGAAAATATTAACAATGCCCACTTGACAAAAAGGTTCTTTTTGGGCCACTGTGGATGTTAACAGATTAAGTACTGATATTATACAGATGTATGGGGTCTATATTAGATGAATAAAAGTTCATTTTAGCGAACGCTCACATGAGCGAATATTGCGAAACTCGAAACCGCAATTGTGATATCGCTGTACAGTGAGGATGGGAATATTTGGCCTTTCCTCACTGTAGTGCGATCTCGGAGTTGGAATATATATTAAGGGCGGGTGTGGGGAGCACAGCCCCTACAATTGCAGTTTTGAGTACCTGGATATTCACTCATGTGAGCGTTTGCTAAGATAAATCTTCGTTCATTTAATATAGACCTGATGTATGGTATCAGTGAGGTAGTCAAGTTAATTGGAGGGTAAAGAATTATTTTATTTTTTCTGCTTTATATTTCATTTTAATTCAATTTTTTTTTTTTCCTGGGAGTGGTATTAGCAGTTATAAGGAACAACTTCTGGGGCTGCTTGGAATCAGCTGATGGAAACATCATTATGGAACACTTTGAAACTAGGTATATGTACAATAAGGACTGTTTTCAAACACATGTTGTAAGTACTCTGTGTTAGCAAGTTAGGTGACTTTCTGTTTAGATATAGAAAGTACACCTGCATTTCTAAAATGTTTGAGTCACATTTTAGCAATAAGATATAGTTAGGGTTTCAGCTGTGAGACATCCGATAGATTCATTTTTAAATGCAACTCATTTTTGGGACAGGAAATGAGAACATTCAAAGTAAATTGTATAGAAAGAATACACTACAGCAGCAAACACTCTCCTGGAAGCAGGAAGTGCTCATCGCTCTCTTTTATTGAGGATGTTAAGGGGAAACAAAAAGGGTCAGGATGAAGGCATCCACAGAGGAAAACATTAGGGAAATGGATATAGAAACTGTGGGCTGACTACAGTCCAGAACATACCCATAGAATGTTATATAGGCATCATTTCAGAAAGTTATAGGGAGCCCCAACAGGTCAAAAACTATCATTTTGGTGATGAAGAAATGAGAATGCGGACTTTTTTAAAAACAGAATACAATGAATTTTGTAGAAGTGTAAGTCAAAATAATTGGCAAGAAAAATTTTGTTTTACAAGATGATGAAATGGGATAAAAGCTTTTGCAGTGTTTCCCAAGTGTAGCATATAAAAAAATTAACTTAAAAAATATGTTGGTGGGCCTAAGACTCAAGAAGGAGATCTACCTATAGGCACATATCCCTATGGAAACTATAAATTATATCATCTAGCGCAAAGAAACTACCAAAAGAGAATTAGTGTGATCATGTCTGAAGCTGGAGATCATTATACCTGCTCTACTAAGAAGGCAATTAAAGGTATCACCTCTAAGCAAAGATATCCCCTCTAAGCATAGTCTTTATAAGTATTATTTAAGAAAAGTAAAGAAAGATACAACTTCAAGTCATGAAATGCCTTAGGAATATCATTTCACATTAAGTAGCAAGGAAGTAGCTGTACACATGAAATACATTAGTCTGATACCACTGTCTTTTTTTAACAAAACTTAACACACTGGGGATAACATTACGTAAAAAGGGAGTAAGAAAGTGAGAGGGAAGACATATTTTGAAATATAAAGTGTTAAATTCAGGAGAGTCAAATGCAGTGCTGAGTGTTGATTTAACTGACTTGTTTATTACAGGATTCAAATAAAATGGAAATAACATGTAAGATGTGATAGTTTTTATGGATATTAAAATAATTCAGTAGCAAAAATAAAACAAAACATGCACTCTACTTCTTTTCATGGCCATGTAAAAAGGCAATTTCACACAGAGCACACACTCAAAATATATACTAACAACCATAAAAACAATACCACCTACCTAAATGAAGGACCTAGGAGATGTCCTTCATTATATAACAGGATGAAAGCACTCAACTTTTTGTGGAACCTTTGTGGTTTTGGCAATTAAATATATACTTTAAATATTCTGGTGCTTTTTATTTATCTCCACAGAGGATTTCCACTTTTGTGAATCTAAAATTAGCTTAATTAAAACATAACTTATTCTTCTTTCAGCTTTTCCTGGTTAGGGGTTGCCATAGTGGATCACCTGTTCGCTCATGCTTGGCAGTAGAGTTTTACAGTGTCGAGTTGCCAGCCTGGCGCCCAACCTTCCATAGAAGGCACACACACACATGCACGCACTCACACCTAGGGCCAGTTTAGAGTGTCCAATCCACATACAGCATGTCTTTGGGATGTGGGAGGAAACTGGAGAACCCGGAGGAAACACACGCGACCACAGGGAGGACATGCAGACTCCACACAGAAGGCACCCCAGCCGAAGATCGAACCGGAAAACCTCTTGCTGTGAGGCAGCAACGCTAACTCCCTTAATTAAAACATAACTAAACTATAATATTAACAAATCCTAACATAACTCTCTCTACACTACTCCTACTACTAAAATACATGCCTCGTACCTTGCACTACAAAACATTTAATACACACCTCAAAACTATAGTAGACAATCACTCACAAGACACTCCATCAAGAAAACCTATATAAATTATCCAAACTCTTGTTTAGTAGAAAATCATGCAATTTAAAGAGGTTATTGAAACCAATGTGAAATACTACTTTATTCTAAAACACAAAAAAACAGATAAATGAAATATAATGGATCTGGTTTACATCAGATAAATGAAATATACTGAATCTGGTTTATGTCATATAAATGAAATATGTTGGATCTGGTTTATATCATACATGAAATATCTAGTACTGAAGGATTACGGAACTAACTTCATAACTTATGGTTGCATCACTTGTCATGAAACTTGCATCCTAAGCTTTATATTACAAGACACTTTCTGTTTCACTTGCCAGAACCCAAGTATAAGATATTTATCCTAAGAATATAAACTTCTTAAAAACACATATCCAAATTAAATTGCAAATTTGGGCTTATTCTTATTATCGAAAGTCAGAAAACATAAAAGCTAGAAAGATACATTTGTACTGTCAATCTTCATATTTTCTCTACCCCTATAGTAAGAGATGTTTTGCAGACCTAAAAAGAGATTCCCATATGTTACTAATATGGATTAGATGTTTGTTTTTATCACACCCTTTTATTTTGTGCTACAGCTAGGTATTAATAGCTAAATCATATTAACACACACACACACACACACACACACACACACACACACACACACACACACACACACACACACACACACACACATATATATATATATATATATATATATATATATATATATATATATATATATATATATATATATATATATATATATATATATATATATATATATATATATATATATATGGGTCTACTTCAAATCATCAGAGTTGCAGAACATTGAACCTAACATGATCAAAGACCAGATCATTGAAGTTCTGCAACACTGAACAATCTGAATGGAGATCACCGTACAGAGTGGAATGGGAAATGTATCATTTTCTTCACTATAGTGCAATCTTGCAGTTGGTGTATTTAAGTAGCAAGGGGTGTGGGGGGGTGCAAAAATGTAAAATAACACTTTTTTGCTAGTTAAATTTTTTTTAATGTTTGATGTTGCAGAACTTCAGTGATCTAGTCTTTGATGATATTAGGTTTGATGTTCTGCAACTTCAATGATTTGAAGTAGACCCATATATATATATATATATATATATATATATATATATATATATATATATATATATATATATATATATATTAGATATAGATATAGATAGACATAAATATACTTATTTATTAAAATATACTTATTTATTAAAATATTTCCCTTCAGTTGGCCAAGATATCAGACATTAAAGTGATTGCAGAATGGACTGTGGGAGTGATAATTTGCCCCTTTTCCTGTTGTTTTGTAACTCATACTTAGTACATATAATGATGCAAGGCTGTGAGGGTACAAGGGGAGGATTAAACCCCTGCAAAAGTGCTTTTCATATGTGAAGTTGTGCTTTGTCGATATTTTGACTTTCAATCAGATGTGTGTTGAATTTATGTGTTTTTACCACTTGTAATTTGATTATCAATAGTAGATTCATATAAATAAACATGCTTGCACTTATCTACACACACACACGCACACACACACACACACACACACACACACACACACACACACACACACACACACACACATATACAGCTAGATAGACAGATATATATATATATATATATATATATATATATATATATATATATATATATATATATATACATAGACAGGTACAGAAAATTGTACCAAACAAAAATAACTTTATTCTGATGTGAAGCATCACAAAACAGCAAATCAAGGTTTCACTGAAGCAGGCTTCTTAAATATAGATCGTAACTGGTCACATGAGTATCTTTCTGATTTACCCCATTAGAGGTCACCACAGCGGATTACCTGTCCGCTCATGACTGGCAGTGGAGTTTTATGGTGTCGAGTTGCCAGCCCGGCGCCCAACCTTCCACAGAAAGCACACACACGCACTCATGCCTAGGGCCAATTTAACACCAAATCAAACGGTGGATATAGGACTGACCAAACAAAATAGAGTAAAACAAAATATAATGAAGGCAATTAAAGTTCATAAGCTTAAAAAAAATCTAAGAATAATACATTTTCAAAAAAAAAAAAAATTCAAATGTATCATCCAAAGTGAAGCACATAGTTCTGAACTTCAGCTGTAGTAAATGTATTCGTAGTAAATTGTGCCATCTGGTGAACAACTAGTGAAACAGCAGCTTAAAATACAAGATTAAAAAAACACACATTTATAACCTGAAAATAATAGATGCGTGCTTACTGGAGCTGTGTGACTAGTGTATGCCATATTAATTAAAGCATGTTGTTACAGTGGAAAGAGGTACCTTTTTCACTTAAATCTGTAGTAAATTGCAAGTACCTGGCAAATAACCCCATCTGGTAGCCAAATGGTAACACAGCCGCATGAGATTCAAATGTCAGTAAAACATTCACACTGGCACTGTAAGAAATACAAAACTTACTGTACCTCATACTGCAACATAAAATATAGGGATGCTGACTGGAGGATTTCATTTAACCCAGAAGTTTATATAATCACCGGATTGACAATGATTTGCTCCCCCCACCCCCTGCACCACCTTACTCATTTGTGTTAAGCTAAACTTACCTCTGATTCTAACACCAATCCTACACATTAGTATATTATACACCTTTTCTGTAACAGTATCACTACACAAGGCAGACACACAAATGCATGCTTCAAAAACACCACTACTCAAACATAGCATATACATATTCCCTTCACTAGCCCATACTTTATCCTTAACCTGCAAAAGTTACACACACACACACACACACACACACACACACACACACACACACACACACACACACACACACATACACACACATGCTTACACACACTCACATACATGCACAAACAAGCACACATACTCAACTCTAATGCCAACATTTTTTTTTTGCAAATTAAAGTTTCAACTTTACTACCCAGACCCATTTACCTTATATTTGATTCACAAATTTAATCTGCAATCCAGCTACTTCACCACTTGACAAATATAAACATTAGACCATTTTCAATATCCAAACATTTTCAGATAAAACATATGCACTAATATAAAAATATAAAGGACTTAAACATTGCTTTTATTAATAAGTCACCACCATAAAGGCATGGAGAATAGATTTCTCTCTTCTAGAGAGCTTCTTCTGTGTATTGAACACATCAATCAAATTCCAGCTATTTTTTATATATATATATATGTATATATATATATATATATATAAAATCTAGTTTTTTGATCGAAATATCATTATTTCGAACAAAAGTACGACCTTACTTTCGCGAAAGTGTACTTCAACAAAAGTGCACTTTTGTGAATTCCAGTTCAGCGAACTGGCAATAAAAATAAAAAAACACTTCAAACTCCATTTTGCAGGGGGCCCCCCTGCACCCCCACACCCTTGCTACATTATATATACTAACTCCAAGATCACACTACAGTGGGAAACAGGTATATTCCCTTATTCCCACTGTAGTGCTCTCTTTTATTTTAATTGCCAGTTCACTGAACCGGAATTTGTGAAAGTGCACTTTCAAGAAAGTAAGGTTGTACTTTTGTTGTTCGAAATAATGATATTTCGATCAAAAAAAGTAGACTCCTATATATATATATATATATATATACACACACACATATATATATATATATATATATATATATATATATATACACACACACACATATATATATATATATATATATATATATATATATATATATATATATATATATACGTATAGAGGTGTATTGTGTATGACTCAACTACCAAAATGTCAAATGCATAACACTGACAAAATAACTTTGATCATGCACACAATAGCAAAAACAAACAAAAGAAAAATTAACACAGTCATATTGAGGGAGGAAAACAATTTCCTCTCCCGATATTAAAACTAAACCGCTCCATAATACTAGCCTCAATTTTGTGTGAATAGTGGCAATGTTGCAGGAAGGTTTTAATGATGTTAAGGTGTAGGATTAGGGTTGGGGGAATGGGCAGCATTAGGCTTAGGATTAGCACCCATTACTAAAGAGGATATAGAGGCTTATTATTCCTTTTCTGTTTGTCCTTTGTTGTTTTTTTCCTCCATTTATGTTCATATTTTATATAGTGCCCGCCATGACATTGGATGTCATGCAGCAGTGGCCACCACACTCCTGATTTGTCATTACCTGGTAGGTTCGCAGCAGTCTCCAGGCCCACCTCTCTTTTGGGTAATGTAAGTCATCTGGCAAGGAGTGACCTGTCACCCAGCAGGAGGTAAAACGCTTAGTGATGACTTTGGTGGACCAGCACCTGCATAGGTACCCTGGAGCATATCCTTATGTAACTGGCATAGCTGCACAGCTGCCTGACTCTGACCAGTAGGTGGTCATGGATGTGACTAACATCAGTGGAATGCAACACTGTGTAGAGTGGCTGTCAGCCATCAGTCCACCCTATTCTCCCATCATGGTGTTTCTTTTCCTTTTGTCAATTCCCTCATAAGCAAATCCTTCCCATCACCAACTGACCTTCCCTTGCCTATCACCTCTATGATTCCCTCCATTTGTGTCACTACCTCTCCTGTCAATCTTTGTCTGTTTCTTGTGTTAGTCTGTCTACCACTGCTGCCATCCCAATACCTACTTTCCTACCCACACTTTCCCGAGAATACCTTCCCTTCTACTAATTTGAAAATATAAACCAGGATCCATAAAGAAATACAACCAGTAGAAAAATCACCTCAGATACACAAGATTGCACAGAAAGGTAATCCAATGGTGACAAAAGTTGCCTAAGAAAGGCTTCAGTGAATAATCCTTTGTTTGAGTGAAAGAAGAAAAACCACCAACAATGTATAACAAGAAAAATTATATTTAATCTGATTGCTTTTGTCCCTTCCAAATTATCCGGGACTACATCAGAGATAAAACCTAACACACACGTCACTTCCTTAAATAGATAAAACCAATGCAACCATTTAAACTAGTTCATACTTAATGCAACAACATATATATTACGTTCAAAAATCATTAAACAAAAAAAGTGAAAAAAACACTGCTATATATTTAAAATGTAAATATGCATATATAAAGAATGTAGAAATAAAAAATGTTTAAAAAAGATATATTTATGTATACCTATAATTCATTAATTAAAATTTGACACGCTTTAACTTTAATACTGACAGGATAGAAATCACCTCATTCAGTCCATTAGGACCAGCAGCACGTAATTTAATCTGCCACTCAAGTTCCTTAATTTCTAACAAAATTTTCCATGGACCTCCCATATTATTTTGTTTCAAAATATCAAGACCAAAACACTTGAAACTATGCCCTACATTAGTCTGTATGTGTTTCCAAAGAGCTTTAGTTGAATTTTGTTTTTTTTATTGCATACAGAAGTTCATAAATCCATTCCTTAAATGCTCTTTCAGGTTTACCTATGTAATACCTAAAACATATTTGACAAATAAATCACACCTTTAGGCGTGCAATTCACAAAACAATTTGAATAGGACCCATGTTCTTAATAGCGACCCTTACCATTTCATGTATAAAGGAGCAAAATGAACACACCCCACATTTATGTTTGTCGATTTTCTTGATGCTGAACATATTACTTCAATCAGACATATTTCCTAAGCTTTCAATATAATTCTTAATAGACCAATCCTTCCAAAAGACTATACATGGATTAATACCTGTTGCTTCCATATTCACTGTTCCTATGTCAAACACTTTCCAATTTTTTCTGATATTATCAGACACCCTCCCACTGTCTCCATTGAAAGTTTTTCTGATATTATCAGAAAAAAATTGGAAAGTGTTCACTAACATGTAAGAATGTAGTCATTTTTTCATTCCATCTGACTGCAATTCATTCAAAATCTGAAAATTGTTGCCAAGTATGTCAGTAGGAATGAAAGGAGTGAAACAGAAATGAAATGTATAGCAAATCTTGTGGTTTACACTACAATTAAGAAGTACACTACCCTTTATACTACAGGAAAGTGTCATGATACAGCTTCTTTGGTTGTCTGTACCTTAACCTCAGAGCAAACAGTAGGCTGTTATGGCACAGCTACTTGCAAGACCAAGACCCATTGCTTTTGATCTGTGACTCTCCCCAGCAATAGAGGAGCAGAGAATGTTGTTATGTGCAATTCCCACAACTATACATTTTGTTTAAGGTACACTAATACATTATGTAGCATTCATTCTGCAGACAAATATGAAATGAAAAAAAAACAAAAGATTTATAATTTACTTCCTGAGAAAAACGCTTTTTTGAAATATGTGCAACAGTGCATATCCAAATGGTGAAATCTTCAAAATTCTTAAAGACAAAAGAAAAACCAACTAATATCCTGGATAGTAAAGCCAGTCAGATAAGATGAGTTCCAGGTATCACAACCAAGCAGCTTTTATTAAGATAGCTGATTGTGTTTTAAAGACATGGTTCCCCTGGTTACCACAGAGTCATAACCACATTTCTTCACCTTCTGCTGTGCCAGGGTTCATTAACAAAAGAGGTATTCATTTACCCTCTATGCTTGACTAGACAAGCATCCATATGATTCATAAATCTACCAGGAAATGTAAATGGGGAGCCGGTCTTATGCTGAAATTAATATATCAAGTAGAGCTGAGCCTTGCAACTGTTTTCAGTGCATCTTTGTATCCAGGAGCATTTAGTAATATTGAACAAGACAATGTGGGTCATTGCCATGTATTGTCTTGCCATAAGGGTAGTATACCAGCAGAACCACTTAACACATCCTTACCTATTCCCAGTGCTCCTTGATCTGAACTGCTGGGATCAAGTGTGTGTATGTAGCAATTGTCCAGTGTGGAATAGTTATGGGACTCAGACAGCATAGGGTTGAGCTCCATAAGCAGTCCTGCTCATGAATTATTGATCAGTAGTGTATTGCATCTCCAATTAGTTCATTCGTTAGAGGAGGGACCTGCCAACGACTGCTGAGTTTGTTATACCATGGGTTATTCTATGCCAGACAGCTGAGGAAGAAAACTATTTATTGATTACATTTTGGATACTGGGCTAATCCTCCTGGACAGATGTTCATTTACAGAGAACACCTGAGTAGAATATCTGCAAGTTCATAAAATACAGCTTTTAGATTACTATTGACAGAGGAATTTACAAATAGATGTAATTGCTTTGTACAGGTCGTGTATGGAAATATTGAAAGAGGTAGTGTTTTGCAAACACACCTGTTTTTAGAAAGACTTTGCAGTATTACTGAGGAAAATATATGTGATGATATAGTCCATTATACTGTGGCATAATCATGAATAATAATAGCCTTGGCATACATTTTCCACAATATGTTTATTGTTTTGTACATTTCTGTAGTGTAGTAGTTGTGGTTACATTATAGTGCTAGTTATGTTAATTTTGAGTTCATTTTTATAGCTACGTCAGACAGTAAATGCAAAAAAGTTTTAAAAATGTTTAAATACTTCTACAGTAAAAGCACCAGTACAAAACGGGTAAAACAGACATCTAAGCAGTTTACTATTAAAAGTGTTCCAAAAATGTAAACTTTAGTTTCATCAGTTCAGAAATGTAAAATCATTCAAGATGTAAAACAAGCAAAATGCAGAAATAAACTGTAGTAAGTGAGGTAAGAGAAAAAACGTTCTCATTATCCACAGCATGAATCAGTGTTTACAGAAATAACAGTATTTTTTTCTGATATTGATATGGTTTCAGATTTAAATGCATAAATTGTAACAAATTCTAGTTTAAAGTAGTCAGAAATCAATGTAAATGCTACAGCACATGCAATTCAGGATATAGAGCTAGCTGTTGTGGTGACGTAAATGGGAAAATCTCTGATTATGACCTAGGTGGCCTGGTAGCATCTTGGGCTACTGAAAGAAAGGCAGTTAAGGATGGATGTGCCCATCTTGGGTGGAGAGTGGAACATGGACATCTCTTGATGACAATCCCTGTTAGAGACTATGGAAATTGCCAGGGAGGTATGATCAGCAGGTGGCAGTGGGCTTGGCTGAGCTACTACTGCTGAGGTGGGGAGATATGCCAGAAGCCCATATTCCATGGCTATCTAGGGACCACACCACATAGCCAGAAGGGGAGGAGGGAGAAAGTGGGTAGGACAAGTAAGTGCCCCACTGGGCAGAAGCTCAGATGTGCCAAGCCCCATTGCTTCTGATTTGTGACCATCTCCAGCAAATTACCAAAATAAGTCTGGGGGAATAAAGTATCTGGTAGACCTGGCATGGATGAGGCATGAGGGCCAGACTGGTAAAATGAGGGAAGGGTGGGAGGCAAAAGGCAAAAAAAGAATGCAGAGCTAAATTACAGTATTGTAAATACAGATTAGCCTAATGGAAACACAGACAGTATACATGAAATGCAGATTTAAAGACAGAACAGACAATATTTTCAGTGTTTCAAGTTAATGTTATCAGTACAATTCAAATGCAAGTAATGGAATTCTAGTTCATTGTTTTCAGAATTAAGTGCAAATATTGCACTGAGGAAGGATCAGAATATAGAGACTGACAACAATAGTGCAAAAAATGGATCAGTCTAATACAGTTAACATTAGTCCTGCAGAAACAGATCAGTTTGATACACTAAACACCAGTATAAATGATAAATAGACTTCAGGACAAAATAAAGAAATAATGCATACCATAGCTCAAGTTAATGTTGTTATGAGTTATCTGACATCATTTAAGGTGCAGATGGATGGCAGGCCATATATTTCATAGTTTACAGGAAAGGAATCATTGAATAATGTTCTGATTAGTACAGACACATCAGTTTCAGATACAAGCAGACCTTTACCAAAGGATCTAGGTACAGTTATACTGTTGTTAGGATTTGAAGGTTCAAAGGTTACAGCAGTGAGCAGCTCTCAGTGTCACAGTACCATACTAGGTATGGACATGTTGTCAGAGTTAAATGCTGTTTTAGACTTTAGTAACAAGATTTTATAGAAAAATAAAAATGCTACAGAATGTACAGTAGTGCAAACGAAGACACTTGTGCGAAATTGTGTGCAGTAAACTGTGCAGACGATGCACAAGATTTAAAAGATCATTTGCTACAGGAAAGCACAGATTCACGGGCTAAAGACAAAGCAGGTTCTAGTTTAGTTACCACAGTTAAAGTGAAAGCAGAATACAGTAAAAAATAAGTTGCCACAGTTTCAGAAATAGTATCTCATTCTCAGAGAAGCAATAGAAGACATTCATGAATGTATTACAGACTGGAAACAGAAGGATAGTGAAGTAAAAGAATCAAGTCCATTACCTTCACCTTTATGGCCAGTAAGGAAGAAATGATAGTTACAAGCTAATACTAGATTTAAGATTACTAAATAAGTATACCATTCCAGTAGCTTATGTTGTGCCAGGTACACCAGAAATGACAATTTAAATCCATGGAATAAATGCTTTACAGTTACATATCTGTCAGATAAATTTTTTGTATAATTTTGTTTCATAAGATATTGTCAAAAGTGTTAAAACCGTTGAATTACAGTAATAAAGTATTGCAATAGATAAATATCTTGTTACAGTCAGAAACAAAAGATTTACAGATATTAATTGATGTTTTGCTAGTTTTACAAAGTTCAGAATTTAAAGTTAATGTTACATTTTTAAAAGTGATAGTACAGTCAAAAGTTAAAACCCCATGCAAGAAAAGAGTGCGGTATGAATATTATTTGTCAGTGTAGTCACAGGTTCAGATCTCATATAAGGAAAGACTGCAACATAATTTACCATATGAGGGGGCTTCTCTTATGGGTCTATATTAGAACATTGAAGTGACAGAACTTCGAGTGTTCTACTATCAAACCCAATTCAGCGAACGCTGACAACATCGAACATTCAGAACAGCAACTATTTTCCTCGGGGGAAAAAATTTGCTGTTCCAAAACACATGCACATGACACAAGCACACCAAACAAACAGCAATCCACACACATACACCTAAAATCTTACATCTAACCCTACGCTAAACTGTACATACACCCCTAACTATCCACTTACCTTAACCTAAACCCTAAGGTCCGTCACTATCGCACACTCACCTCACCCACGCCCTAACCCTAACTCACCTACCCCACCCTAACCCTCACGTCCACACAATCGCACACTTACCTGACCTGCGCCCTAACCCTAACTCACCTAACCCGCCCTAACCCTCACGTCCACACAATCGCACACTTACCTGAACCCAACCCATAATGATCCACTACAGAGCTGAAAATAGCGAAGCAACAGAAACAGACAACCAAATTCTTTCCCTGGGAAAAAAATTTGGTTTTCTGCAGCTTCAATATTTTCAGCATTCGCTGAATAGGGTTCGATACAGTAAAGTTCAGACAAGTAAAGTTCCAAAATCAGATCAGTTAAATTCTAGTAGTAAATGTATATAAGCAAATGAGGTTCAAGATGCTATACCAACTGCACACCAAAGGCACAAGTTTATGTGACTACATTATCAGATTACAGGTGAGCTCATCAATCTGTACTGAAGACATTATTGTATGCTGCAAAACAGTATGGTGAAGATCAGTTAAATATTGTTAGTGACAGCTTTTATGCAGTAACAGTTCTTACTGTTTATCTGGAGATCTGGGCTACAAGAAAAATTGTAGACAGCGATGATTAACCCTTGCAGAGGGATTGAGAGAGTTAAATAACATCAGATGGAAGAGCAGAAACCTTTTAGGCAGTGGGAGGAAACAGCTGCACACTGAGTGGAAAAATTATTTTGTATAAATTATGGTGAGGGGGTCATGAAGTAACAGTAATTACAGCCATAACACCAACAAATTCAACAATTAAGACTGATTTAATAACAGTGCAGAAATGCAAGAAAATGCTGAAGAATTAGTATAGTGTTATACTACAACTTTAGTACCATTTGAGTTAATTAATTGTCACTGTGTTTTTTGTTTGATTCAGTAATGAAGTTACAGCCTTTTTTTCACTGTAGCACATTATCAGTTTAGTTACAGACCTATAAGAATTTATTTGTTAGTAATATAGGTTTATATCAGGCAGGATATATATATATATATATATATATATATATATATATATATATATATATACATATACACACATCTAGTAGATAAGCTTATAATTGTTGGAGCTGTTATTACAGAACCTGATACTCTCTTTTTGTACTTTCACAGATATTATACTGGATGGACGAATTTCCCATAGAAACTGTTTGTTTTTAAATAAAAGGAATTCCAGTTACAAATTTATTAAAGGTTCAAGATATTCTCCACACAGCCCTGCCATAGGGGTTTGAGTAGGACTGGAGGCCAAATCACTGTATTAGACAGACTGACAATAAAGGATACTAGGGTGGCTTTTATAGCACCTCAGCGGTGAATGGAACAATGCAGAGTAAGGCTTGCTCTATTTTCAACCTAGCAAGAGCTGTGGTGCACACGTCAAGTATCAAGACTACTAATTATTGATAGAAAAGCCATAAGTATGCAGAGCAATTTACTATTATTTGGATGGTGCAATGATGCAGTGGTAGCATTGTCACCTCACAGCAAGAGGCTCTCAAGTTCACTTCTCAGCTGGGGTGCCTTCTGTGTGGAGTCTGCATGTCCTCCCTGTGTTTGTGTAGGTTTCCTCCCAAGTTTCATAGACATGTGTCTGGATCATTTCTCCCTGGGCCTCCACTGAAAATTGGCTTCATTCCATGTTGGACTATCCTGGTAAACAAATATTAAATAAATAAAAACATTATATGTCTATTTTTTTTTAATGTTTAATATAAACGAAATGTTTACTGCATAGATCATTCAGCACATGAGCAGTGTGTTTGTATATTTGTTTCAGTCATCCAAAGGAAATAATTCTTTAGAGTTAGGACCTGTATGCAGATGCACATTTATGGAGATTAGTTTTAGAGTTAAAACAGGTATTGTCTAGATGCAGCTGCAGGTGTGCATTCATGCAGATTATTGACTTTGTAACATGAAGTATTTTAAGCTGAATTAAAAATTCAAGTTACATTTTCAGACTATTGCATGGCAAAAAGAATAGTACCAGATTTCAGTTTATGTTTTTATTTGTGTTAGTGCTGGTTTCATTTAGTTTTCTTAACATATAACATTCTTACTCAGTTATTTCAGATGTTCAGTAACAGACTTTGCAGAATTATTTTACAGCTCACATTATTCGGTCATAAACTTTAAGGGTAGAGTGACAGAATTATTTGTAATAGTCTAATCGAGACAAGTTATATTATTTCCAAGGAGAATAAGTAGTTGTTATTCAATACACTCAAAGCATGACAGGTCAGGCTTCATTTGTTGCATAATACTCATTGTACATTAGACAGAAAATTAAAAAGATACTGACAGGGTATTCCCATTTTGTTTGAGACACATATCTGGAAACATAGATTCTAGTAAATGTACTTCTACCATCACAACACTTATTAATTTGAAATGGAAATGTACAGAATTATTAGTTAATGCCTTAAGAAATCTACCTGATGATTTATGGAAACAAGTCAATATAGTTCATGGTAATTATGTTTTAAGATATATATATATATATATATATATATATATATATATATATATATATATATATATATATATATATATATAAGAAGAAAGTTTAAAAATGGCTATCACCAAATTAGTATGAATTTTCTTACATACATTTGCAGAATAATTGACAAGTCATGAATACTCAAATGACACCTGGTGGCCAAAATTAAGATTGCAAGTTTGTTTACCATATAAAAATATGTTATATTAGTTGTAGTAATCATTATAGTATATTTTGCAGATTGTATTAATACATTTAGAAACTAATTTCAGAAACAAATCTCAGTTCAGGGATTTCAAGAAGGTTTCTAAGATCAGATTTCATATAATTATACTTTTATCAGAATAAATCCTGCATAGATACAGTATTCTCTTTTCATAGGCCTAGAAATGCAGTCAGATTAAAGCAGGTCTATGTTTTCATTTTATATTTCACATTTCGCATACAGCTTTGGTAAATATAGTTTCAGTGAAGGATACATGTAAACAACCTTCAGACTAAAACGCACGGAATTAGAACATTTTGTTAAGACCTTGTAGGGATCTAAAACCAGACAGTTCAGAGACAGGTACCTACAACAATAAATGTTGCAAAGCTTGGAAAACAAGGTGAAGGAGGTATGTAAAAATTGGACAGGAAATTTTTAGAGTTTTGGTATTAAGATAGATACTTCCACAACAGAAGTCAGATCAGAATTTCCAAGTTGCATGAACGAAAGAAAACATGGCAGCGTGTTTTAGTTTTCTGTATAGAGGAAAACAGTTCTGAATTCAGGGTTACAAAAGGATAGTGCATTTCAATCTCCAGAGCTACAGAAGTTTAAGTCTCCATTTTGCAATCTTCTGTTACAAAAGCTTCAGCTTCTTTTAGTTTATCAGTACTGTCATCAAGACAGTTTCAATAATATATGACTATGTCTACCTCCACTGTATGCTGCTAACATTTTTGTATTTTGCTGCTCACTACTTTACATAATAAACCACCTTTATCAGACATCCAATGAACATACTTTTATTCTGAAAGGTACAAGTAGAACTTGTTCAGCACAGCTCTAGACATTAAAGCTATAGACATCTCATTAATTTCTATCACATAAACAGCAAAATAGGCAGCTGCATTTATGTCATCTGTAAAATCAAGAAATATCACAATATGATTATTGTTGACTTTAAACAGTGAATGAAGTTTATGAAATACAGTTGTTTTACTGCACTTCTCAGAAGAATTAGATGGGACTGCATGAAACGGCAAACACTTTCCTAAATACGGTATCTTGTGTTTCAGATCTAGATCATTCAAATTAACTTCTGTACATTGTTCACTATAAGTAAGAGTAACTACATGGAATGTTCTGACGAATCAAAGAACAGATATGTCCATATGGGTTTTTTTTTCTGCCACAGAAAAAGTGAATCAGTAAGGCTAAATACAAGGTCAGTTCTATTACCTGCTTTAAGGCAATGCCATTTATGGCAGTAGTGAAAATAAGAGCACATAAATAAAGCTAGTTGTAGCATTTTCATTGAGCAGTCATAAGGTGTAGGGATATTTCTTGGGTATTGCTCCCTAACTTATATTCCTATTATATTCCAATGAATTGCCATGTAACTGGCCTTATCATGCAGTCTTCAGTTAGTTGTAGGTACTTAAGAGAAATCTATACACTAAAAGAACCCTTTTCAAAGTTGCATCTAACTGCAACTGTAGATGAGTATGATAGTGTGACAGAGCCAGAAGAAGGGGCCTTTGAGCTGTAGAAATAAGGTACATGTGACACCAAAGTGTGCTAAATTAATGAAAATAGATATAATGATCCCAAACACCAAGCTACAAGCCATAGTTTATAGATCTATAAACTATGCCTTGTAACTTGGTGCTTGGGACCGTTATGTCTGTTTTCATTGTGTGTTAGTCATAGCCAAGTAGTGTGTTTATTATTATTACAGTGTGCTAAATTGCTTGCTGATTATGTTTTTGCTTAAGGATGGTCAGATCATGAAAATCTTACAAACACTTTGTTTTAAAACATTGTCAGAATGATTTGAATTATTATGATAACATTCCTGAATGTTGTAAATGTTCTTGAAATAGTCTTTTATTTCGCTTTGGTTAATGACGTGCAATTGTTTTTCAAGGTATGATCATACTGGGGATCAGGTTACAATTGGGTTATTTTTAACTGTTGTCCTTTGTTTCTGTATACAGTTTGCAAACTATTTAGAACTGAAAGAACTGATTATTGGAGATGTGAACATGCTTGCTAAGTATTATGATGACTGCAATCGAAAGTACCGAGTTATATAATCAATACTTAATAGGGAAGAAGTTGGGGACTAATGTACATGTATTAGTTCTTCTCTTAGCATTTGTAAGAACAGACTCACAGTGTGTGTTATGAGGAGTGTGGGGGCATCTGAAGAAGCCCAAATAGCATAAATTAGGGAGTGATCACTGATGCTATCAGACATAACTTCCACCATACTTAAAGTAGAGGCTTTGTTAAGAAGCAATGTAATGTTTCTGTGGTAAGGTAAACAAAACTGTAAAAATTTCTGCATTTGGTTGTTCTGACATCAGAGATTAAGTCCCATATCTCTCAACAGTACAAATTTTCAAAGAATGTTGAGACGTTTGCCTTGTATTTTTGGTTTGTTTCTCACAAAATGTGTGGTTTTCTGGCAATTCACTAAGGACTGAAGTCACTAAATTACATACATTTGAGTTTCAAACTATATACCCTTCAGAAAATCCATGCTAACACGCATCCTGTGAACTAGTAACTTTCTAAGTTTATAAGAGCAATATTTAAAATCTGCCCTAATTATGGACCTTTGTCCCCCTATTGTTTAAGGCTTTGTCCAGATTTATTGCACTAAGAGGTTGAGAGGTATGTTTTATACTGAGGTTCTAGTGTTTAGGTCTCCAAATAAATTTGTTCCTGATGAACATTACTGAACATCTATTAAATGCAGGTCAAGTAATGTGCAAGCAAGAAATTGCCTAGTGCTTTATTGTCCCAAATGAAGTGTTTGAGCTAAGTTTAAGCTAAGGCTGCAACATCCACTGCAGAAGTTGCTAACAACACTTAGAGCTTGGACATATTGTTTACAAAGAGTTCAGAAACAGACTACATTGTCCTCACTTCTGTCTTCCACCTTGGTGGAAATGGCAGTAATTGCCATGAGAGACCCAAGAGGTCAGGGTATGAAGTTTAAGTATAAAGACAGCCTAGGCATCAATCAGACATCTGAGAAGGTGGGGTTTAGATAGGAAGGAAAGGTGAGGAACATAAGGTAATATAAGCAGGTGTCCAGGTTAGACAGTCTTCTATTTTTTCAGGATCTAGTAAGGTGAATGGACCTTCCAGAACTATAGCACTAATCATGTCACCCTTGGACTTTGGGTAATGACATGTTTGTGATGATGTCTAGTTGGAATTTTTTGAGGTATAGTTGAAACACAATAAGGTAGCCCTTGCAAGGCTTGTTAATTAGAGGGTAAGGTTGTTTGGTATTTTAAGTAAATTGTGTATGTTTAGATGAGGTGGATGGGACATATTAAGGAAAGACTAATAAAGAAGTATGTAGTTAACAACCTAGACAAAGGCGACTGAAAATAAAGGTGGCAATTTAAAAGGGAAGTTGGATTTTACAGTAATTCTGGAATACAGGCCTCAGTGGCTGTTGTATGTAATTGTATGCCTCTAAGTATAGCTTTGGTCTTTATGTTAGCTTGTTTGAATTATTTTTAGCATGCTTTGTTTTTTTTTTCTGGAGTAATATAAAGCACGGACTGGAATAATGTGGCTTGTAAGTTATAGTTTGTCATTGCCTTAAGCACCTTGTGGGAGGCCTTCTGGTACTTGTATCCATAGCCATTAATAGGCATATATGAATTAGGTGGCTGACTCATGCACCATTTGGCTGGGGCACATTTCTGATTTCAATTTATTTGCTTGTTTGTTCTTTTTCATTTTAAGTAAAGCAACACTGCTACCACTGCCCTTTTCTTAAAAGCAATGGTGGTTATGAGTCCTATAGGGGAAGAATTGCACACCTCACCATTCATTTATTGGGATTTCTGCTTTGCCCCACCCATGAGCTAGGCAATGAATCAGAGAACCTCAGGCTTCCTGATTCATTGACTAGCTTGTGAATTGGAAGGCAAGGAAAAGAAAGCTCATATATTTTGAATAGTGAAGTGGATGTGATGGCCACCATGAAAACAGCAGTAGGATTCCTAGACACTGGCACTATGAGGCCATTGCAAGGGAATGCTGGAGTTGAGGTACAGCTCTTTCGGGACAGTCTGAATTGCAGTCATTTCTTTAAATCCTGGTGGGCAACTAGATATTATGGGCAGGGGGTGGCAGGACTAATTTGTATATGTGTAAATTAAGTTGGAATACCTCTCTGTGCCTACTTACTATGTGTTTGTGTTAAACTGAGTTGAAATAAATTACTATAACCCTTATTTTTGTTTACATCTTATTACAACAGATGCCTGAGATGTGCATAATCAAAATCCAAATTTAATTGCTGGGTACAGAAGCTGTCTGTGGATGAAAATGACTGATCCTGCTGACATTTGTTCAAGTAAAACAGTCATTATTCTGGCTTTATGGAACTAATACATATTTGTGTAACCCAAACTGGAATACTTTAGTTTAGCTAATGTATGTGTGAAACAACATTGAAATACACTACTATAATTGTTATGTTTATCACAATCAGATATCTGAGATCTACACAGTACCACAGTATCTATAAATACTGTATAAGTGGTATCTGTTGAGGAAAGTGACTCTCACAGATGCCATTTGCTCAGTTTAAGCAGACATTAATCTTGTTAGCAATGCTACTGTCTCTTTGTGTGAAGAAAGTAAGTTGTAATAGCTTACTATAGCTACGTATGTATGTTTATATGAAATAAATGAGAAATGTATTGTTCTGCCATGTTCTTTTTAACACAGTTAGGCATCTGAACTTAACACAGTCAATAAAGTCGCTAGCCTAGCTAGGTGTGGGAACTGCCTAGGGATGAAAGTGTCTGACCCTGCTATAATGGTTAAGTTAAACATTGATCAATGTGACTTTGCAGGACTAGTGTGCATTTGTGTGAAGCAAGTTGGAATAATTTACTGGGTCATATTTTTAAAACATAATCAGACATCATCTGAGACACACACACACACAGTTAATTAAAGTCACTGTATTAATGAGTATGGAAGAAAGTGACTTATCCTTGTTGTTGATATTGCTTAGCGTGTGTGTGTGTGTGTGTGTGTGTGTGTGTGTGTGTGTGTGTGTGTGTGTGTGTGTGCGTGTGTGTGTATGTTTACGTGCAAAGTACTTGTCAATCTAAGTACTTGCCAATTTGTGAAAAGTATAGCCATTATACTCTTTCCAGAAGTACAGATGTCTGTTTACATGGCTCAAAAGACATTCAACTTAAGGGATATCAACTGTGTTTCTTTCTTGTCAACTATTCAGCTACTTCCACTCCTTCTTTCCTGTGCAAGGAATAAAAGGTTATATTTTACTCCATTTTGAGCAGTATCAGAAAGACGGCAGATATGTATTACTGTGTATATTTCATGCAAATTAATTTGCTCACAATCTGACGTTGTGGTGTGTTTTGGCCCACTGTGTTTGGTTGTTTATGAGTCTTGGTCAACTGAGAACTTTAGGTTTTGCAAATCTTTAGGCAAAGCAGGGCAGTGCCAGATTTCATGGAATCCAGTTTTCCCATTTTTTTATTGCTACAGAGGCTCATTTTCTTGTAAAATGTGTGTGATCCAGAAACATGTTTTATGATGGTCTGGAATAGTATATGAGGTGAACTCGTTTCTATGCCTACAGATTTTACCTTGAGAGTCTTCGACTGCATTCATTGCTGTGGAAAATGTCAGGATGTCTCTTTAACTGTTTTATTTTTTATTAATGGTTTCTTCATCCAGTTTATCTGAATGGACTTAGTATAAATGACTTTATACTAATCTGTGATTAACTGGCATTGCTCTCTGG
>NC_056725.1:1014901411-1014961411 GCF_019279795.1 Protopterus annectens
TTGAGATTTGCATTCCATTCTCCTATCCTTTGCTGAAGTTCTAGCTCAGAGTCTGCCTGTACTGCCACATCATCTGCATACAGCAGCTTTGTTGATCTGTCCCCTCCAACCTGTTTGCTAATGTATTCCATCACCAGTATGAACAACAGTGGGCTCAGAGCTGAACCCTGGTGTACACCCACTCCCACTGGGAACCACTCTGTGAGGCCAAACACTGTTCATATTTGAGACACTGGGTCCTTGCACATATCCTGCACTAATTCTACCAATGTTTCTGGGATTTCAAACCACTGCAGTACTATCCATATCAGCCTTCTTGGAACCTTGTCACACACTTTCTCCAAGTCTAGGAATGCCCAGTTGGACTCTCTCCTCATCTCTAGCTTCTTCTCAAGTATTGGTCTCAATGCAAGCATCAGGTCAGTTGTGCTCCATCCTGATCTGAATCTGAACTGCTCATCTCCCATCTTACATTCTACTGCTATGCATATCTGTTTATCAATCACCCTCTCCAGAACTTTCATGCAATGTGGTAGGAGTTTGATGCCACTGTACTGCGCCCAGTTGTGGATATCCCCTTTGTTCTTGTATTGTTCTTGTACACTGGCATGAGTATGCTTATTCTCCAGTCATCTGGGATATGCCTTTCTCTCCACATTGCTATTAGTACCCTCAGGAGCCATTTCTCCCCTATTTCACCCAGCATCTTTATCATATCTGCTGTGACCTCTGAGCCTGCTGCTTTCCCTGACTTCAACTTCCTTAGTGCTGTTCTTATGTCTTCTAAGGTGGGCTCTTCTTCTTCTCTCATCGTAGGCTGTTTCTGGGGCAGTGTGGGTTTTTTTCATTCAGAAATTGCTAGAAATGCTCCTTCCATCTGCCTTTGATGTCCTATGGACTGGTGAGCAGGTTGTTGCTGGCATCCCTTATGAAGGGTGACTGACTATCTTCTTTATCTTTCTGTCTTTGCTTTGCAACCTGATATAGTTTCTTTGTGCCCCTTACTGAGTCATTTGTGCCTCCGATGCCCTATTCTTTGCTACTGCAACTTCTTTCTTAGCTTCTTTGTTAGCCAACCAGTAGTCCTTCCTAGCCTGATCAATCTTTTCTATCTCCCACTTTTTCCTGCACTCCTTTCTTTTGATGACTTCCCAGACATCTGCATTCTACCAGCTTTCCTTATGCACCTTATTTCGATACCTGGTTTGGCCACATATATTTTCTGTAGTCCTAACACATGCTGTTTTTAGGCGCTGCCACTCTTCTTCAACAATACCTATTTTCTCCTCTTCTTGTGGTTGCTAGAGCCCTGAGTAATTCTTGAACTGCTGTACTTTCTCCTTTAACCTGGTCTCTGTTGACCTTAGAGCCTTCTTTGACTTTGGTAACTAGTGGTTTATGCTGTGGGCCGACTGTCATGGATTCTACCCCAGTGCCTTTTCCTTACTAGAAGGAAGTCTACCTGAGTTGCATGTTGGCTACTCTTGTATGTGATCTTGCTGCTTCACTTTCTGATCCATGCGTTTGCTACTATCAAGCCATTTGCCAGACAGAAGTCTGGAATGGCTTCTCCTTCTTTATTCCTGTTACCCCATCCATGTGGACCAAGGCAGTCCTCATATCCTGTTCTGCCTGTCTCGATATGCATTCAAGTCACCCATTATCAACACCAATTCATGTTGTCCTGCTTTGTCTAGTAGGTCTGAATGCACTCTTTCCTTCACTATCACAACCCTGTTGTGGGACATTTCTAGCTGTCTGGATCCCAAGATTCTCAGTTAATATTTGGCAGGTTAGTTGGTTTTACATCCAGTGTTCACTCAACAGAGCTATCCTATGTAAGCCCAGGCTGGGCAACTAGACACTGGCCACCCAGTAGCTTATTGATTCAGGGCTGCTGGGCTTTATGGAGAGCACAATGGTGAGCACACAATGGCCAGTAGGGGCACATATACCCCTCCCACTGTTAGCAAGGGTCCCTGGCATGAGTCAGAGGAGGCCAGGCCTTCAACCCACTTTGGTAACTACCCATGCCCATTTTTGGCAACATTAGTCAACATGACCGAATCACCTAACGCCATATTTTACACCGCAAGTGGCTAGCCCTGCCACAGCGTGCAGTCTGTGATCTGTGTTCTCCTATCTTGAAGATACTGCACACCAGTATAGATGATACTGCACACCATTGTAGATGATACTGCACACCAGTGTAGATGCACAAAGCGGTTGGTCTGTGCAAATCTTCCCCCTATAGGGCACCATGTAGAGTCTGTGCTGCTGCCCACAGCTCCATTCATTGGTGAGTTTAAGATAGAAGCACTCAGCATGTTTTTCGGACATGGGAGAAACCCCACAGGGGCACAGGGAGAACATGCAAACTCCAAACAGACATTGGTCGGAGGTCAAGATTGAACCTTATACTTTGTGCATGGGAGGCAAAGACCTTAACCATTAAGCGATCTGGTCTCTTTGTAAGCAGCTTGTTAAAATAACCTTGTCATTTTACCCCTATAGCTATAAAGTGTTTGGTCACATGCCCATGCTGTCCTGTGCATGTTGCAAAAATCATATACACACTCATATACACATACTGTGCATATTGTTGAAATCATATGCAAACAAAGTGCACGCCATTGAAATTATATGCACATGCTGTGCATATCATGAAAACTGCCTGATAAAGTAAACATAAAATAACTGCATTTCCTATTAAAAGAATTCTAACTACATCTTGTTGTGCCCTAATAACACCCATTTGTTGATCAGCTAGATTAATTTGCTACATATTTTCTTTTTAAAAACAATTTAAAAGTAATGGCTGGTTAAGTGATTTGCTCAATATCATGCAGTGCACAAATGAGTACTGAGGGAATCAAGCCCAATGTTAAAGGAACTGGGAGTTATAGCCTTAACCCTCTGTGCAATTTAAAGAGTCATTGCTGACATCCTTTTCTTCAAGAGAAAGAAGCAATCACATCTGTATTAATAAAGTGATTTTCCCCTTTATTAGCGTCACTATAAAATTAAAGTGTCTTATACTTCCTAAGTAACTATTCCCCCTTATGCCCAGACACAATGTCCTTTATGCTGTCTGATACATCACATGTAACTCTGCAAGTAGCCCTGCTTCCTTTTTGTTTCATGCTTTTTAATTTATTTCCATTGTTTTCCTAACCTTTTGCAACTGTTACCTTTTTCCCATTGTCCCTAATTTATCAATTATTCACTGATTAATTAGTCATATTTTACTTATATTTTCTTCAAAAGGATCTGAGAATTACTAATAACACATCATTAAAATCATGCAGGAAAAAAAAATCTGAACATGAAAACTTCCTTTAAAATGTTATCTTATCTTGAGCCCTGTAATTTCAGGATATTTTTTTTTTTTGTGAAAATTCACAAATGTGCATATGTGTGACATGATCTAGACACAGGCAAAATATATTAGTTACCACTGGATTAAAGCAATTATTATTTTTTTTTTGCTACCCTCTACTTGAATGAAGGTTTTCATATGTTTGCCTACAATTTCTTTGGCAAAGCTCATATATTTTTCATAAACCTTGAAATAAGCATTAAAACATTGTTTGTGGTTTCAGAACACAAACTAAATAATTTTACTGGACATGCTATAGACTACAAATTACTTAATCCTTTATCTGTCAGATTAGTATTCACTTGTTAGCCAAGGACCGAACCCTAATTATTATTTTTTTTTTAATTGCAAAACTTGAGTGCTTCACTCAATTTATACTGTAAACACAAAATCTTTGCATCTTTAACCATTTCAGCCATGTAACAGCTTATTCTTGTTTACTTGCTTAGATTTTAACTCTAGCCAATAAACTATAGAAACCACAGTGTTTTTTTTTCTATTACAACCCTTTGTTTTCCACAGTTATTACTGATTTTTTTTTAATTGTGGCTAGAATTTAGAACTGTGATGACTCTCCTAGCCTCATATCTGAATCATGCATTAAACTAAGATTACTTCTCATTCCACCCAGAAGTCAGTGAAGAGTTTCCTATGCTTTGGTAAGTAAATACTTTTACACATGTATGAACAACCGTGTCCCTCTTGTAATGCTAATTCATTACATTTATTGCTAATTTCAGTTTACCTGGGATGTTTACTGTATGACAATAAGAAAACAAATATGAATTCAGTCAAAATGTTTGCCAAAGAATTTAGACATGCACATTTCCTTTCCACTTGGTGAAAATGTTACTTTGAGCAGTCTGGTCTGTGACCATACTTAGTGGCATAATTTAATATTCTGGTGTTTCAAAACTTACAAATCACCCACTATGTAACGTTAATGTTCTACTATGATGTCAGTGTCAAACATGTAAGCAACTTACTGATTATTTTCTTCTCAACAAATGCAACCTGTAAAAATCACATTCTACCAAAAAAAGGGTACTTTTAGTTATGTCCTCAATGGAAATGCAATAAACCAATATTAGGTGTGCATTAGTAGAATTAAATGGCCCACTTAGACATGCAAAATACCTCTTTTTTTCTTATTGCATCTTCCAGAATAGGAAAAATATTTTGATGTACTGTTTAATTTTTATAAACTCTACATTTTCTCATACCGCAGATATTCATCAGTGAATCATATTATAAACATGCCTGAATTTATATTACCATTAACTTAACAGTCTTGTGCTTTTTGCATTTTTGCAATTAAATTATGTGGTTTAAATTTCATTGAAAACTGTCATTTTCTGAATGAAGTCTTATCAAAAACACTATATGAAATAAAACCCAAAAATACCTGCATAAACTTTAGATTTAGGTTTTTCCAATATATATATAGTGGTGTGGGTACACTGTACAGAAATATATTGCAATATACTGTGGGCTAGATTCCAAAAGCTAGTTGCAAACAGTGCAACATGCAGAAGGTAAGCATCAGCGCACCAGTCGTGGATGTAATTTCATAAGATATGCAGCAAACAATCTGAGGTCTTTATTGTTCCACATAAGATAATTAAGAATTCCACACATGCCTGTCAGATTCCAAAACATATTATATGCTCCTAATGCAACTTAAACGCAATAAACTGCAACACCAACTTTGTTACTGAAATCTTTGGTGAATGCCATACTGCAACACAAAGAAATGCAGCTATTCCCATGGAATCCTATGGAATCTGTAACAATGCCGACCAAAAAAAAAATGCTAGTAGCAGTGAATGAAGTGCGACAGGCTACTGTACTGCAAGCTGTGAAGGAGGATCTGGCTGTGCATCCTAGAAGGCAACCAGCTAGACAGAAAGCCAGACTGCAGATAAGCAAACTCTCAGATCAAAAATCATTGACAGGTACCACCTAGACAGACAGCTGGTGCAAGCTGTGTGCAGCATGTATGCCCTACACATCTCTGTGTGGAAATTGTTGAGCAACCTCATTCCGCTCTAAACAAATGTGTGTCTGAATCTAGGTGTACTGGTATCTGGGACATATGGGCAATACTGTAGAAGTGTCACAGACAGCTGCCACTTGTATCCTGGTGCATTTCCTGGAAACAATGTGCAACAAGGTAGATGAACACATACACTTTCCATCTACCTCTTCAGTGCGGCAAACTGTCATGCACCTGTTTTATAACATTGCAAATTTCTTCCATGTACTTGGTGCAAAAGACTGCACCCACATCCCTATTAAGACCCTCATGCACCCAGAAGCAGAAAGATACATCAATAGAAAGGGGTGGCATTCACTGAACTGCCAGCTTGTGTTTGCAGCAGATAGCAGCATAACACACATCATGATGACACATCCTGGAAGTGTCCATGATGCTGCCATATGGAGGGAAAGTGGTCTGAGGGCTGCATTCCAGCAAGGTGAAATTCTTAAGGGACTACTACTGGGTATGTACAGGAACACAGCTAGGATGTAACCTAAAGACACCCCTGTCAGCATTATTCATGATGACAAAATATGTGTTTCTATTCACCACAACAGGTGACTGTGGTTATTGACTTGAGCCATGGCTTATGACCCTGTACAGAAAACCATCAAACTCTGCAGAAGAGGCCTACAGTAGAGCTCATACAACAATGCAAAATACCATAGAGTGTATCTTTGGTGTACTGAAAAACAGGTTCAGATGTCTGGACACATCCAGGGTGCACTGCAATACACACCTGAAAAGGCACCACAGATCATTGCAGTGTGTATAATGCTGCACAATAAAGGTTCATATGCTAATAACACATGGCAGTCTCCCAGATGCAGGTGTGAGTGAACTACATACCTATGTCTTCTGAAACAGGCAGGATCACTGCATTGTGGGAAAATTTCAAAATCATCAGCAGACTCAACATAAAGCTGTAGTCCACATCCTCATCTTATACACTATCTGATGTCCCCACATTGTCAGACTGGCTGGAAAAAATTTCCTCCACATCTAATGCAACAGCCTTATCCACATGGCTGTCATCATTTGGGCCAGACTGAATCACCAAATCTGTGTTCTGTGTGCCAGAGGTCATGCTACCATACTGAGACATTTCAGGATAAGTAGACAGGCTAATGGAGAATGAAGACATTGGGCATGCTGAAAGAAGAGACAAATGACACAGGTCAGGAAAATGTGCTTATATCACATGCTGGATATCATTAATGTCATATGCCCACATATATTTCACTACAATGTTACAGATTATAATGACTTACCAGGAGGTTTTGTCTGGGTAAGGCCCACATAATCTATGTAACAGGGAGTTGACAATTATGTTACATATGCAACATGCATGACATATGTGAGGAATACAAGCATAACACACACTTGACATGTCCTAGTAGGAATCCATCTCTGGAGTGAAGGCTGAAATGCAACTGTTGTGGGAAAACAAAGGCATAAACACAGTATTATTAATCACATACTAGCAGGTATGTATCATTCCAAATGATGTAAAACACACAGTAGGTAATACATGCACATACCAGGTGGTCATGGCTGAGATGCTAATGGTGGCTGTCTTATGCAGGGGTAAAGGACACATTATTATAGAGGACAGCAACAGTGGTAACAGCGATGATATATATGAAACAGAGGTAATAGCATACCACTGACACCCTCCAAGCATGGCGAGTTTCTCTGATGTAATGTGGATCCTGCTGGGGGAAATACAGACAATGCAAACTCAGACATGTATGCATGCAGTGGTATAGGTGCATGATGACATACACAACAAACAAGCAGTCATGATGATACTCACATGATGTATGGTGAACATGTTGGCCAGATGTTCCTGTGCAGAAAAACAGTGGAATTAATTTACAGACAACACAGTCATGCTACACAGTGCTGCAGCCTATGTCCATGGTGGGAAAACATACCTGGTCTGCCGGTAGGTGCACATACATGGCTTGTGCCCCCTGAAGATGTGCCTGTAGTTTACAATGTCAGGGAACAATCAATTTGATGGTATATACCACTGGCATGACAGGAGGCAGAGGCAGAAGCAAGAGCAGCTAATGGTCACAGTAATAGCATATGCGGATACTCACCTGTTGTGTCCTACTGTTGTACAAGAGTGGATGGACCTGTCCAAATGAATGCAGACAACATCACTCATGTTTGTAGTACTGTCATGTATGTACTGAAGTTGTATGGCATCATGTCATTACACTTACATGTGTAAGATGCAAGTCTGTTGCTGCAACACAAAATAAATATACATGTATATGCATGCAATAACAGTATGTACTGAGTTAATCTATATGCATCAGTGCTATGCAACGTAACACATACATGTGCAGCCTGGAACACCTCCTTCAACCCCACCCCCTGCATTCACTAAAATTAAATGTTCTTCCTCCACACTATGAGTAGTGTTTACAAGGACCACATGTCATGATTCCTTAGATTGATTTGCCAACCTGATTTCTATTATATTTTTTTAACTTGTCAGACATCTTTTTTTTTCTTTTTTTATCTTTTTCAAACACGTTTTCAAATTTTGTGCTATCTTAAAATTAAATTAGGGCTGCCTGCTTCCCACTTTAAAAAGTGCTGAATTCCCCCTCATTAAAGCCAATTTTTATCCACAATACTCTTCACATATTTGGAACTATCATTATATTGAATAACAAGTGCCCTCTCAAACCATGAAATGGGGTCCTGTTCTTATTGTAACACTTCTTTCATCAATCCCACACCTAGTAAGGGTTTATACATTTCCCCCCATTCCTCAGTTACCTCTTTGCTTATCTTATTGATGAGGTTTTAAGGATAACCCCTATCCAAAAACATCCTTTTAAGCTTGCCTATCTCATAGTGAACCTCATTCCAGGTAGATGTTATTCTGACAACTCAAATACATTGTCCTTTAAATTAACTTTTCATAAACGTGAAAGAATGAGCACTTTTAAAGTGAAGATATGAGTTACTGAATGTGGATTTTTTTTTATAATTCTTAGATGACAAACCCTCATTGGATTGCCTAATAGTGGTGTCTAAATCCTTCTTTATTAAAGTTAAAAGTAAATTTACAAAATGTGGAAATGTTTTTTAATTACTCCATAAACTCTGTAATAATACTTTCGGGACCATCCCATAAAATAAAAATATTGCCTCAAAATCTCAAATGTAATTTGCAAAATTTGTAGTATTTTGAATTAAAGACATACTTCTTTTTTTATGCTAGTAGAACTAAAGTAACAAAAATGGGGGCAGATGCAGCACCCATAGACACTCCTTTGACATGCTTAAAAACCTTTCCTTTGAAAAATATAAAATTATGATCCCAAATCAAAAGGATAATCTCCATAATTAAATTAATTATCTCATCTGAAAGAAACTCACATGCAGTAAGACTTGCATGAAAAAAATTCTAGCTCTTCGAGCAATGGTTTTGCTGTGAATAAATCAACTACATCTATTGTCAAAATGCCTGATTATTCCATATATTAGGCTTAAGCCTTCCTAAGAAATCCCATGAATCTTTCAATAAATGCAACTGGTGTTCAAAAGTTTGTTTCAAAACTTTATCAATGAAAACCACCTTTACATAAGTTTTTAAACTTCCAGATTCAACTATCAGTCTAAAAGGTGAATTTATTATATCCTTATGGAATTCTTAGATATCAAAAATTGTGGGTCAGATTCTAAGACAACCATAGATATCTGCATAAAATCTATGTTCAAATAAGAATTCAAGTGCCACATCAAGTTTATTATGCACAATATTAACTTAAATTTTTGATGTTAATATATAAGACTTCAAGTGCCAAATCAAGTTTATTATGCACAATATTAACTTAATTTTTTGAAGTTAATATATAAGAATTCAAGTGCCAAATCAAGTTTATTATGCACAATATTAACTTATTTTTTTAGATGTTAATATGTATGTATTAGTATCATGTTGTTACCCACTGTAGATGAATCATCTGTGACATCATCTAATACAGTTCCAAACCCTTGTCAACTAAAAGGTTGTGTGTCTTTCTCTTTTATATTTAAATTATGTCTCTTGAAATGTCTTCTTTCTTTCACTAGTCTGTACAGGTCTTCTATACATGCCTTCTCAAATGCTTGAATAATAGGGTGCAAAATTGGATTAAATATATTATTTTCCCTAAAACCTTTTCTCTTATTACAATATCCATCCTTTTTGAACTGAAAATGAACTGCTAAATTTAGTTTCATTGTAAATAGTTTTAATTCTATCAAGGAATCCTCAATTCCAAAAGTGTTGATGGTATAAACCTTAGGCCCTTTTCAAAAATATAAAAAAAATGTTCTGGGGCAACTTCTATGTGACTATAATTACAGTAAACTTTCAGTTAACTGGAGCTCAAGCAACAAGAACTCTCAAGCAACCAAAAACATTGAAGAAATACAGTACAATTTTCATAGGTTCATAGGTAGGTACTAGGCTATTGGCCCAAGGGCCTAAGTAAGCCTAGCCAGCAAGGTTCCCTGGCTTGCGCCACCCAAGAAAGTTATTTTCCTGTGCACCTGTCGAGCAAAGCCACCAAAGTGATCCCCAAGGTGTATTTCCTATTTCCCATCCACTTATCAAGATTTTTCTTGAAGAGTGCTAATGAGGAACTTTGCTTGACATAGATGGGTAGCTTGTTCCAGAGTATGGGAAGTCTCTGGGACAGGAATCTATCAATCCAGCATATCCTGTTTAATGTGGTGACAAGGTTTAGGTCCCTATAGCATGTAGCTCAGAGGGATTGGAATTTCTTTAGGTGTAGCATGTCCAACAGCTCTGGGTTTGATATAGCTTTATATGTTAGGCAGAGATCACCTCGGTGTAGACGATATGCTACGGAGTAAAGCTGGAATTTTTGGAGATGGTCAGTGTAGGGCATCTGTTTGTGGCCAGTAATTCTCTTTGTGAGGCACTTCTGTGGCCTTTCCAGCTGCCACAGATGTCTTGTGAGGTACACTCCAAAAGGGGCATTGTACTCTGTAATGGGTCTAATGAATGTTGAGTAGAGGGGAACAATGACCTCTTTTTTCATAGATGAGAACCCTTTTGTGATGAGGTGTGCCACGTAGAAGAATTTCCTGACTACTGTGGCGATGTGATTATCAAAGGAGAGACTACTGTCCACCTGGGCCTCCAGGTCTCTTATCACACATTCACCATTAAGTAAACTGCCGCCTATGTGCTAGTTCATGGATACAGAGTTTTTTACCAAAGGGAATGACAATGCACTTTTTGGCACTGAGCTTGAGGCCATGGCTCTGACACCAGGCATCTGTCTCAGTGAGGCCCTTCTGTAGGATGTCCACATCATTTGGGGACTCAGCTATGGCTCCTAGTTTGCAGTCATCTGTGAACTTCATTAGCCAAATGCCTTCTGTGTTAGCCTGTACTTCAGAGAAGTAGATATCAAACAGGATAGGTCCCAGGACTGAACCCTGTGGTACCCCACTTGTCACTGGTTTGAAGTCAGATTTGGAGTCTGCAACTTTTACAGTGTGGGTTCTGTCAGTGAGCCAATTGGCAACTCATCTTGTGATGTAGAGATTTATACCTAGTTTAGTGAGTTTAGCTATAATTCCAGAATGGGGGATGGTGTCGAAAGCCTTGGCGAGGTCAAGATAGGCTGTGTGAACCACCTTACCCTCGTCTACAGCTTTGGTGACTGCCTCAAAGAAGTCGATCAGGAGGCATGATCTGCCTATCACAAATCCGAACTGGGTGGGTTCTAGAGCTTGGAGGTTACCAATGTCTTTGTTTATGCATTCCATGATAATGCATTCCATGGCCTTAAAGACCAGGCTTGTCAGGCTAATATGGTGATAGTTCCCAGGATCAGTGGTGGCTCCCCCTTTGTGGAGTGGGATAACTGTTGCTGTGCACCATTCTGTGGGCACAAAGCCTGATGTGAGACTATGATTGATTGAGAGTATGATTGAGGATTCCTTGATAGAATTAAAACTATTTACAAGGAAACTAAATTTAGCAGTTAATTTTCAGTTCAAAATCATAATCATGTGTTGCACTTTCTGCCCCTCCTCCC
This sequence comes from Protopterus annectens, assembly GCF_019279795.1. Classification (NCBI taxonomy): domain Eukaryota; kingdom Metazoa; phylum Chordata; order Ceratodontiformes; family Protopteridae; genus Protopterus; species Protopterus annectens. The sequence goes on from NC_056725.1 coordinate 1,014,912,918, forward strand.
CGCAGAAACATTTCTTATGTTTTTAGAGTTTTAGAGTTTTGAAAATGAAGACAGGAATAAATTCCTTCTCTCCCTAACCTAAGAATAAGTGAAACCAAACAAATAGTATAGGGTAAGGTATTAGTCAGGCCTATTTTTGGTAGTAGGTTTTAGGAAAAAGAGTATACAATATACAGATGACGCATCCCTTATCTGATCTGCCCCAACTCTCCAGGAACTTCAAAACAAGACTCAAAAATCATTTCAGGAAATAGAAATCTACCTATCAAACCACCAGCTCATTCTAAACCCAAACAAGACAAAACTTATGCTATTCACAAATAAAACAAACAACCAACCCACATCTCCCCTCTTTATTCACTCCTCAAATGGAACTAAAATTGAACCCACAAACCATGCCAAACTCCTAGGTGTAACTATAGATGACAGGCTGAAATTTAACATTCACATTTCCCAGACATTCAAAAAGTCCGTGCCAAACTTGGGTCACTCTACCGAGCCAAACCATTCTTGACTAACCAAACTAGATCCCAGCTCCTGTCTACCCTTTTCTACTGCTCACATGTATTTACTAACCTGCGCAAAACTGACTTAAACAAGCTATCATCCTACTACCATAAAATTGCAAAATTTGCCAACAATCATTGACACACATCTCATTACTGTTCTCCCCTCCAACAACTAAACCGACTTGAACTTCTCAACCTACTGACTCTCAATCAGCTTACCTTCACATACCAAATATTACAATACTCTAATCAATGTCCTGCACTTTCCACCCTAGTTCTATCTCAGGTCAATACTAGGTCCCTCAGATCTTCTGACTGATGGTTACTAAAAATAACCCAGTCCCATAACTACTATGATGACTGTCTCTACTCAAATAAAATAGCCAAAGCCTGGAATGCTCTCCCCCAGCACATTCAAAATTCTCCAAACTACTCCTCCTTTAAAACCAAAACCAGAGGACATCTCAAATCCAGTTGGATCTGCCCATGCTGGTCTCCAGGTTGATACACCCTCCCTCCCAATTTTCCTCTCCTTTTTTTTTCACCCTTCTCAATGCAGCTATTAACTTTCACACTACTCCTGCATAGCAACTTTGCTAATTATGTGCACTTAAATGCACAATGAATGAGGACACCATGAATTGTTTCTCTTTACTATTCACTTCCAGACAGTGTTTAAAATCTCTGTGCATAATATTATCTCTGATGCTACAATTCATATATGCATAATGTCTGTACTCTGAATCCTTCTGTATACACTGGTATACTTTTTGACATGCTGTTAATTCTGGATATGTATAGGTTATTTTATTCTTTTTATGCTCATTGAGTTTCCCTTGCTTGCTGTAGTCTTTTATACAAAAATTTGTTGTTATTTGCTTTGGAGCTTTTCTCCCCTAGTCTCCACTGAAAACAGGCACTAGGGCCCAGTCAGACACTATCTGGTTAACAAATGAAAATAAATAAATAAATAAATAAAATAAATATTAACTATCAAGCAACAAGAAACTACAGTTCTCCGATATCTACCAATCCCCATGGGTGACGGTTAACTGAGAGTTTACTGTAAATAAGTTGCACCCACTGAATGTGTATATACTGAAATTTGGTACATTAACCAATAGCTCAGTTTAACAGAAAGGTGCTCCGCACAAATACCCAATAGGTATTGATAAACTGGACCATATGTAACATGTGCCCATTCTCATACTATGCCATAAGCACCACTTTTAAATTGTGATTTTGATACATTTACAGGTTAGACTAGCTGCAAACTGAGTGGGACCCCAGTGAGTAGTTTATTGAACTGTGACCTGTCCAACTTATCTACATTATAACTGAGATGGCTACTTCCAGGAGGCTTCAACATGTCCATGCACCCAAATGGACCAAGGAGGAGAGTACCCAGGTGCTAGCAATCCACACTGGAGTGAAACATCACATGACAGCCAGACTACAGAACTTTGTGATGATCAATATATAGAACCAGATTGTAAGGGAGCATCAATATCATACAGGAATCTACAGGACTGGAGTGCAGGTTTGCCACCACTACAATGACCTGTATCAGAGGAACATTGAGGATCTTCATCAGAGTCACAATCATACATATACCTGTACGTTCCTATGGAAATCAGAGATATAGCTGTGTGTCATATGTCAGATATATGCCTTTTAAACTCATTAACCAGCTGTTCTGATAATTAGCTCATCTGGATAATTGCGAAACAAGGTGATTGTTTTCACTGTCATTATGTGTTCAGTTCCCATGAGCTTTATTTGTTTAATATTGCTTAACATGTACATACTAATCAACATTTTAGATGTTTCTGTTTTCCAGCATATAAGGACTTCATTGTACAAATCCAGTATGGTCATGTGTCAGTGATGTCTATAGCACCTAGACAGCTGATGACTACTCATCTGTCTATTATCCATAATCCTTCAATAGTATTGCCCAGGTTACCTGTATATGTGTAAGTAGTAAGTCATACAGACATTTGTTAGTCCGTTCTGCTTTACAAAGTGAACAGTATTATTAAAATCCCATTTGTTTAACCCAAGACCATTGCATGTCCCATTGTCTAAACATATCTTCTGTTTAGTAAAACTTGATACTATCTGGTAGTTTTGAGGATCATGAGGGTCTATAGTGTTTGTTTGTTTGTTGGATGTTTCCATATTAAGCTGTTATCCACTGTAACACGGATAGCACGCTCGCACACACACACACACACACACACACACACACACACACACACACACACACACACACACACACACACACATTAGTAGTTTGTTAAGAAGGGAAGTATGATGTGTGTTAGCTTATCCTGTAAAGCAAGAGACATACATCTTGGCTAAGTGTGGGTTCAAATCTATGTAGAGGATAGTTCTCATTATATTTGGATAATTGTGTATGTGTAAAATGTTTGAAAATGCTGCTATATATACACGCTTATTGATATTAATGGTTATTTTCCATGTGCTTATGACTACAGTGTTCATTTGTAACATTTCTGTGAATATCTGCATAATCTGTAATGATCTGCCAACAACAGCTCTTTTACTACAGTTTTATATGCAAAGCTTTGAATGTATTGGGATAGTTCTGGATAAAGAATGTGGAATATGATAACAGTTGCAAATCGAATTTAATGTATACATGTCTCATTGTTTATTAATTCAAATTCAACACCCTTCACATAATTATATTTGGAGATAGTGAGATGGTCAGATGTACATTTTGACTGTAGAACTGGGACACCCCCTGATATCCTGGATAATGCTGAGACATAATTTGTAATCTGACAACAAAATATATGCAGAGATTTTATCTCCTCCCACCTAAAATACATTTCTGTGTATGTCATGTACAAGAATTGTAGTCATCTGTTAAAAGCAGCTATGTGTTACATGACAATGTTCTACTCTATGAGCATTAGTTGCAGGACATAAGCACACAATTTTTTGTGTTGTTACCACTGTGCAGACATGAATTTTTGCTTGCAGTTTTATTTTCATAAATGCACAGCAAGTTGCACTTCTTGTAAAGCATAAGCCTTTATCCCTATCACTACCCCATCTCATCACACTCATACCTCAAATTTGTTTAACTGCATTTCCTCCCTACAACCTCAGCCAAGACGGATTAGCTAGGTAGGTGTAATGGGTACACTCTGAACATACGTAGCTGAGAGTTGCTGGCTTGAATCTCAGGTCCCCAATCTGTGTTTAATTCTCTTCCAGTGTATAATGTTGTTCAATTTAAAAGTTGGAGAACATGAGTTGAGCAATGTATATGAATTTTATATTACAGCTACCTCATTCATACATGCTTTTTTAGTTTTTGCAGGTGATGAAGAGCACACTAAGAATTGGGTCATGTGTGTTGAGTGGGTGCACAGGCTGGAAGAGGAGAGCAGAGAGAGAGGTATGTTGATTACTTTGTCAGATTTTGTAACTAAAATAGATGTGATCATTGTTACAGGATCTTTTGTTTTGGAATTGCCATGTATACTACTTGTAATGCAGGAGTACCCATCATGCATCTGCAAGGTAAGTGCAACAGTCAGACAATCTCTGTGATTACAAATATAAATTACATAAAATGATGTCTACATATAAGTTAGCAGCAAGCCATTTTTGCTGAAAATAATGTTTTGAATTGTACGTCACAACCTAGGTGACAGTCATTTATGTGTAACTGTCACAGTGCTTTTGATTTCCATGTTTTATTATGCAACTTAATATTTCTTTGCTTGATGTTTGCAATGTAGGTTTTGGCCTACTTGTATGTGTGTGGATGTGTTTTTCAGTGAGTGACCTGGTGTACATAGCCTGCTTTTTCACATACTGAATGGGTGTTTGCTGTGTCAGTGTTCAAACTGTTGTTGGTGGCTATGTCTGGCATCACCTTCAGTTCAACATGGTTGTTGCATCTGCCTGCAATACTGTTGATGTTTATTTTTGTTAAAAGCCACTTGTATCCTGTGTTTAGGATGCTTGTGCACCTAGGCATTTCTGTTCAGTGTTTCTATCTGTTACATAATCAGCTATCAGCATCATGCTGTTTGCATTTTTCGGAGTCATGCATATGGATCATAAAACATGTTTTCATATGTCGCAGTCTGTCACTGTGTTATGATTGTACATTATTTCTAGCATGTTGTGTTGCATTCTAAAAAAACTGATGTGAGTCAGCCAGTGACCATGTTCCCTTACTCAACAATTTTGCATATAGCTTTTATATTTCCCACTGGATTGTCATCTCACTATATCTACATTATGCCAATACGTTAAATAACGGCTGTTCATATGACTCATTACATGCCCAAACATCTGGGTTACAGATGAAATTCACACACCAACATAAATGTGAAGGCACGCATACAAGACAGGAAACATGGAATAATGATATTCTCTCAGACAGCCCACTGGCCCATGTAATGAGGCCTACATCACAAGAATTAAGCAATGCAGGTCACAGTACTTGTGTTATGTTGTCATTTTCACAATGTTGTTTTGTGAGGTAGACTCATATGAGTGTTCCATGATACAGTGTCATGGCATGCTTCAGCTCAAATGTCAAGATATGTAAGCATGCTGGCCATGTGCATGCTTGTCATGCATATGAAGGCTGATAAACAAGTGCTCAGGTAATGGCAGGATTTCCACTGGTCAGCTGTGATATGCATGGAGTAAGCTGCTCATGTTGTATGATTGATGCAACGGCCCTGACATGGGCCTGCATTGAAAACATCCATAATGACATATGACTGCTGAATCATACACCAATGCACTGTATGAACATGTACATAAATGCATGGAACTAGCCATACCCAACAGAACCAAGACGCTCCCCTCCAAAAAAAGGAAGCCAATCTGGTAATCCCCTGCCATTAATAAACTCTACAACAGAAGGGAGAAACTGTTGCAGAAAAAGGTGAAGTCCCAAGACTGGAAAAACTACCTTATTAACCTCAACAAAAAGATGAGATCTCTCATCAAAACCTCTAAAGCCAGCTATGAAGGCAGAATTGTGGCGGACATTAAAAACAACCACAAAGCCTTTTGTAGTTATATCAAGAATCTCCACAGCAATACCCAGGTTGGCTCTGAGTTACTGCACAATGGTACCTCCTATACCGAGCCAACAGATATTGACTGACAGATTCAGTGCCAACTTTACCCTCCCCCAAAGGACCAATCACAATACTGGAGGAATGCCAGGCACCCAGCATTACTGCAGCACAGGTTAAAGCTGCATTGTCCAAGGCCAAAGACCCAGCAATATCCCTGGATGAACTACAAAGTGAACTGGCACCACATATGTGTATCCTGTTCAATCACAGCCTCACCTCTTTGTCCTTACCAAATCATGCACTGCTACAGTCATCCCTCTCCATAAAGGGGGAGAGACTACAGACCCTGTGAATTATAGGCCCATTAGCCTGATGAGTCTGATATGTAATGCTATGGAGAACATCATCATGGACCTAATTAACAAGGATATAGGGAACCTCCAAACTCTAGATTCTACACAATTTGGTTTTGTGAAAGGTAGAGCATGCCTGCTCAAGCTGGTTGACTTCTTTGAGTCAGTCACCAGAGCTGGGGATGAGGGCAAGGCAGTTCATACAGCCTATCTTGATCTGGCCAAGGCCTTTGATACCATTCCATTCCCCACTCAGGAATTATTGATAAACTTACCAAACTAGGCATCAACCCCTATATCATTACATGGGTTGCAAATTGGCCCACAGATAGAACCCACAGTGTGAAAGTAGCGGATTCCATGTCAGACTGCTGACCAGTCATGAGTGGAGTCCCACAGGGATCAGCCCTGGGTCCTCTCCTGTTTAGTATCTGCTTCTCATAAGTCCAGACCAACATGGAGGGACTCTGCCTGATGAAGTTCTCAGATGACTGCAAGCTGGGAGCCATTATTAACCCCCCAAGTGATATAGACATCCCACAGAGAGGCCTCACTAAGACTAATGACTGGTGTCAAAACCATGGCCTTAAGCTTAATGCCAAAAAATGTGACATCATCCCCTTCGGGAAAAACTCAGTTCCCACTAATTACCACATCGATAAGAGATCACTGAACACTGAAGGCATTATAAGTGATCTGGGAACACAGGATGAAAGCATCTCTCCTTCGATCACCACATTACCACTGTGGTCAGAAAGTACTTCTATGTGGCACATCTCATTACCAAAGGTTTTGCATCCAGAAAGAAAGAGGTCATCATCTCTCTCTACTCTTCCCTCATTAGGCCAATCATTGAGTATAATGCACCATTTGGCATGTACCTCACTAGACACATGCAACAGCTGGAAAGGCCACAAACGTACCTCACAAAGAGGATCCTAGGCCTTAAACACATGTCCTACATGGACAGACTCAAAACAGTCCAGCTATTCTCTGTCTCATATCGTCTACTAAGAGGCAATCTCTGCTTGACTTACAAAGCCATGTCTGACCCAGCTCTGTTAGAAATGCTACATCTAAAGAAATCACAATCCCTCCTCACCACATGCTTCTGAGACCTCATCCTCATTACCACAATCAACAGAACATGCTGGAGGGACAAGTTCATAATCCAGAGACTGCCCATGCTCTGGAATAAACTTCCCATACATGTCAAGCAGAGCACCTCACTGACCCTCTTCAAGAGAAATCATGATGAGTGGATGGGAAACCCGGGGATCACTTCAGTGGCTCTACTTGATAGAGGCACTGGGAACTAACGTCGGGGTGGTGCAATGCCAGGGCACTTCTATGAGCTAGGCTTGTAAAGGCTGCAGGGCCATTAGCCTAGTACACACCTATGAACCTATGAACCTAAGTATAGATAATAGGACATAGGAAATGAGCTGAGTGCATGAGGATCCATCGACTACCAGCAGATATGTTTGTTATACTTCTACATAATAACTTTAGGCTATTTCATCCGAAAATCTGTTTTTAATGACACCTGCAATGTATGCTGATACACTTTTATTCTCATATGAAGGCATCACATGTTGATGGGATGTTACTTAATGTCTGTTAGATTTCAGATATGCACATCAGTTTCTGTTTAATGTCAGCTATGATTTTCACAGAAATATGTGGTCTGATAGACATGTGGTTTTCATTGTTATAGTTCTGATTGCTGACCTACATTGCATATGGTGGTACACTTCACTATGGCCATACTGTTTTTTATGGTTTCATACTGGGCATTGGGTCAAAGTTCATATGTTATGTAGTCATATAGTATCAGGTATGCATATGTACTTTCTTTCATTCTTGTCTTGTGATTCACCTTGACAGAGCATGAGACCTGTGGACACTCATCCATCAGATGTCAGAGTCGAGCACATGTCAGACCACTGCCCAAATCCTTCAATGACAAAGACAACCATGACCGAGATGATGATGATAACAACAAGGAATCTGGACCTGCATGTGTCATCATCCCTGATGCCAGAGTAGATGATACCCAACACCCCAACAAGATGATTATCAAGAACAGATCTGGGAGGTGGAGATGATTTACTGATTTCTTTCAATGATGAGGGACATAATGGGGAATTTTTTCCAATATACAGCAGGGGCCATGCAGGACTTATCCAGATTATTTATGATGGTTATCCCCATCAGGGTGGGCCCTCAGAATCATAAGTATTTTCTGTGTGATCCCCTTATGTCATGCTGCCACCATGGTGTTTGCCATAGCAGTGACTGGACTGTATAGGCACAATTGTGGATGCATAACATTTTGCTGCCATGCTTATGTGATATACAGCCAAATGTACACTACAGCTATCATGTCACATTTATCATTATGTTGCAATGTGTGCGTGACATGCATTACCACATTAGAATTTCATTCAACATTCAGTTTTCCATGAGTTTCAGCAGTTAACATGCTGCTTCTGCTGCAACAATCCTACTGTATACATGTGTGGGATTAACAGTAACAAGCAAACAACACATTGCTCATATTCCACATATACCACAGAGGTATGGGTATGATTTGTGGGTTGCCATGTCATGTCTGTTCAACAGAATGACATGTCTTTGCCCCTGTGTTTTGGATCACGCTTGTCATGCTGTCACACTGGCATGTTGGCATTGTGTGGCATGTGTTAGCAATGGTGATGCCATGATGCCATGTTGCTTCATATAAATAAGCCTGCTACATATTGGCAGTCCTACTAAACTGAATTCATAGACAGCCAGTGTAATGTTCATGTATATACTGTGGTTGTTGCTGTGTCTTTCGGCTTTTCCTTGTTAGGGGTCGCCACAGTGGAACTCTGGTCCACTAATGATTGGCAGTTGATTTTTACATGCCGAGTTACCAGCCCTGACACACAACCTTCAACGAAGGTATGCCCATTCATGCATGTCTCTACGCAGAAGATGGTCTAGCTGAGAATCGAACCAGACAGCGTCTTACTGTGAGGTGACAACGCTACCGCAGCACCACCACCGCGGATCATGTATATACTGTGGTAATGATAATTTATTCATTCGCATTACAGCATGCCTTCTTTGGCCCATGTTATATTTCTGCATCCATTCCTTATTTACATAAATTCACACATTTAAGCAAATGGTGTACATATGCACTAATTTATGTACATGCTTCTGTACATATTCTGATCAATACAGAAACCCCATTGTGCCTTGGGACTGTGAGCACTCACTGACTTCATGTTAATGTGCTGTAATATTGTTCAAGGATTGTCCTTTGTTCAAGTCATACCATGGTCAGTGATATCTAACCACAGGTGTTTATTCCACATGCTGCTTTACATTGGCATGACAATATATATGCATATATGATAACAATTCTTAGCTTGATTACCTATGTCTGCTGCTATTATATTATTGCATAATACTGTGTGTGTGTGTGTGTGTGTGTGTGTGTGTGTGTGTGTGTGTGTGTGTGTGTGTGTGTGTGTGTGTGTGTGTGTGTGTGTGTGTGTGTGTGTGTGTGTGTGTGTGTGTGTGTGTGTGTGTGTGTGTGTGTGTGTGTGTGTGTGTGATTTATGCATAGCCATTTTTGGTGATCTCGGCAATGAAGCATACAGTGACCATTCACTTCAATGTAGTTTGGGCTGACTTCAGCACAACCCTATGTGATGTACACATACATTTGCAATACATCCATTTACATATTGCTGTCCTGCTTTATCATTTCCCTATGGATCTTTGCTGCTATATACTCTGTGATATGAGCTCATGTTGTCCAACTCCCTTCCACCTTTATAGGTATAGCTTATGTCTTGCACATATACATGTTATATATTCATCCTTGCTGGAATTATCAACCATTTTCATGTAGCTGTTTTGTTAGAAGGTCAACTTGTGCCAACTCTTATGGGCATTAGATAGATGCAGGACATATGCACACAAGCTGCTGGCTACTGCTTGCAATACATCCTTGTTACTTTTATACTTGTGTGCTACATATTAACCATTGTACGTTGTCAAAATTAATGTGTACAACCTGATGTTAGTTATATAGCATCAATCATAGATGTCTGACCATATATTATTACATGTCATTGGTGTTTGTGTATGTGTATTGATATTGCATTCCAATATTTTCTTGATGGGCCAATGCAGCCCATACATATACATCTACACATGTGTGTTGCCTTTGACTTGGTATGTGTCTGTGAATTCCATTACATTTCTGTTTGTGTGGCGTCCACCTACTTATGTAGGTAGGAGGCAGTTTGCTGCTTTACTACAGTACTGCTGTTTTGCATGGTGACTAATTGTTTGCCTTTCACATACATAGTCAGAGGTTTGATTCTGTCCTGTGCTTGTGTTCTCCAGTATGACATGAGCAGCATTTGCCATCTGTACTGTTGCTTGGCTTATACTTGCACTGCTACTTGGGTGTTGTATTCACTATCCAATGTGTACTGTGATCCCTATTTATTACCCTATAACACACAACTGCCATCAGTCATACACATCCAGGTATGACTGTCACACAGTTTGCAACATATCATACAGTAATAGTACATAGGTACATATGTATTTCTGCATTTCACCATAACTGGTATGAATTCCCACCGTGTTTGTCAACTTTCCATTGCCCATGTTGTAGAGTGTGCCATCTGTGTAACTTACCTTTCCTTAATGTTTATTTCCAGCCTTTGTCCATCATGTGTTGTGATATTTGTTCGATGCATATAGCTGATGTGTTAGCCTTCTGCTCCTCTTTCCCTGTCTTTACCTCTCCTTCTATTCTCAAAAAAAAAATTCAGGCCTATTCCATAAAAAAAAATTACCCATGCTCCTCTTACTGTCCTTCAGCTTTTTCTTTTCCAACATACCTCTTGTGTGTCCCTTTTCTTCACCCACATGCCAACTCTGTTTTTCTCTCTCTCCCTATTGGCTTGGGTGTGTGCATTACCAGTGTTCATCACACATGTCCCACACTCATTGTTAGCTGTTGTTAGCTGTGGTGATGTGTCCATGATTGCCCTTCACCTTTATAATTTTTTTTATCAGAAATGTTGCAGATTTCATTGGAATCCATAATTCTCACCCTGTATATTATAATAATAAATGACTTATTGAGATATCCTATAGTTGTCTCTAAGCTTACTGGAGAGATCGTTATAGATATGTATTTACAAATGTCATGCAGCTTACATTGGGATAGTATTTCTCTAACTTTGTTAATGTACATCAAGCTTTATGAGACAGTTTACATGACGTACAGAGTGACTCTGACTGATATACAGTGCACCGTTGCTGCTGCTCACCTCTGTTATGCACCAAGATATTCTAAGTTCTCTGAGGCATATTTACATATTACAGGCTTATCCACAACTTTTGTCCTGATATCAGAGGAATGCACCAGATTCCACTAACTTTACAAAATTCAGCCTTGTGTATGTCCGTGTGTGTGTGTGTGTGTGTGTGTGTGTGTGTGTGTGTGTGTGTGTGTGTGTGTGTGTGTGTGTGTGTGTGTGTGTGTGTGTGTGTGCCTGCATGTGTGTGTGCGCACTCATATGCATGTGTGTTTATGTGCCTATAAATACCTGCAAACATTTATAATTATTTGTGCACAGCTCTGCACATCTTTTACCTGCAAAAATATCAGAACACATTAGCAATAAAATACCTTTTACAGTCTGTAACTGAAGTCCTGTCATTAAGATAACAGAATAACATCAGTACTTAATAAAGGTCCCCACTGAATTCAGGCAGAGGAAAAAGAAAATAAATCTGGACTAAAACTGTTACAAATTACTGTGGCTTACAGCTAACATCTGGAATTCATTACATTAAAATCAAATTGTCATTTTGGGATTCAGTTTGCATACCAACACATATGGAACTAAACCCGGTTTAAACATCATTGCTTTAAAATGCCACTACACATAGAACCTGCGAGAAGAAAGAAAATGTTACTAAAATCAAAATTCCCTTCTGTGCAAAACTCCCTTCTTCTCTTCTTCTCTCTTCTGCTGAAAACAGGTGACCTCATTGTCAAAAGGATCCACCTTTGGTACAGAATGGAATGTACTCTGCAAAACTCTTTTGCGTCTGTCCAGCTCTTTAGGATTCATGGCATACAATCTATCTCTTGCAAAAAAAAATGTAGAATGGATTCTTTTCCTTTGAAATTGTCCAGACACAGTTCAGTCATTATCTGGGGGTAGACATATTGAAAAACATTGCCAAGCAGAATACTGGCTTTTATTTTGAATTATGCCATATATTGCATCTGTCTTCCTTTGGCAACTCAGAACAATAAATATCATGTGACAAATTCCCATGTACTGCTTTAAGACTTTTAACCAGTTTATGGCTAAACTCTATACTCAGAAAAGCCAAACTTTAAAACTTTTTCTTTTACCATAAAAGCCAGAATAGCAAAGAGTCCTGTCGTTGAATGACAGTTTCTAAGAATCATGAAAACTTGCACTAGGTCTGCTTGCCTCATTAGTTTCTATCTACATGATAGTCAAAGATTAACTCATATATTTTATTCATTGTTCCTGACATTTGACAGAGATTATTTTACTCTTTACTATACTAAACCACACAGAATGTCATGAATGCTCTCTTGGACCAAAAAGCATTGATTTATCAACTTCTTATCTTTCAATATCAATATGCAATTAAAAAGGAAGTTTGTCCACTGTCCATATATCTCAAAGAGTGAAAAACATTGAAATGGTACCTGCTTTTAATTCTGTTTTCTTCTGTCAAAACATTTTGTGTTGTGGACTTGCAATTATTGCTTTCATAGCGATTATCTTCAAAAACAACTATTTGAACACTCTCCAGGCCTATTCTACAGTTACTTAAAGAAATGGAGTCCATGTTTCCTTCTGTTTTGCCACTGCTTTCTCTCCCTTTTCTGCCATTTGCATCATAAGTTTTATAGGCAGATGAGATGACATGTTAGGTTCTTTAAAAAAGTGGCTGAGCACTCCAGTGTTTAAAGGTTTATTATTACCATCCATCTTCAGCAAATTCACTGAGACACAAAGAAATTTAAAGCAAAACATTTATTGTCCATAATAGATTATCAGCACATTTAAACAAACTAACATGATTTATCATAGTATAAAACAGACTAACAAGGCAGACAGTTATATCCTTTATGCACATGATGCAATATTCTGGAACATTTCTTCAATACTCTGCACTTTCTTATGATTTCTTCTACAATTTACATAACAGAACAAGGTCAAACTATAACAAATAACTACTATTAGTTTATCTAGCGTGTGGCATACAGTTGCTGTCAACATGTTTCTGGTCTGAAATATAGAAATCCATTTTGTCAGTTGTAATGCCTGAAATAATTCTACTAGGGAAAATCTGCTCTGGCACTTATATATATATATATATTTTATATTTAAATATAGCTGTTAGTTATGTCAGCATGTCTGGCAAGAGAATTGTGCATATTCTCAGATTAACTTGTATTGTAAGCCAGCATGTCTAATTGTCAAAATGTAAATACACTTTTAAAATGTTGAGTATCTCCCTGTTTACACAGAATGTTTAAACAACCTGTTACTGTTCTGTTACATTTCTAATTGTGCATGTTTGTGAGGGAGATTCTAAAGTACAAACTGCCTGTTGAGAATCAGCTGATCAGCAGGTGATGTCATTAGAATGTTCATGGTTGCTAGGTGATTATTTGATTAGATGGTTGACAGGAAAATAATTTTTTCAAACTCAGCTAGAGCGTCTTCTGCGTGGAGACATGCTTGAATGGGCGTACCTTCGTTGAAGGTTGTGTGTCAGGTCTGGCAAGCCGGTACGTAAAAATCAACTGCCAATCATTAGCGGACCGGAGTTCCGCTGTGGCAACCCCTAACCGAGAAAACCCAAAAGACACAAACAAACGGATTGTTGTTTTTAAAATAAGACAGTTGAGACTGTTTACCTGGACAATAAAATAGACTGCTGAAGTCAATTGTTGGCATTTAGTGAAGAGTAACAGTTAGTGAAGAGCTGCAGTCAGTTACAGTACTATGCAGTAGATATCCAAGAAAAAGGACTCACCAAAAACTGTAAGCCTGCCTTTGCCTTGCTGTTATGTTTTAAGTTAGATCGGGTGCAGTATTCTCTAGTTAGATTAGGAAAGTTTAGTCATTTAGATAGAGTTTTTCTAAGATGATGGACTTCTGTCCTATAGTTTAATTTTATATTTCTGGTGACTGAATTCTGGTGTTTATTGAAAATTATTGATTTACATTATTTTAATCATTTTACTTATTAATAAATGTTTTTAATTACTTTACATTGTGGCTGGCAATCAGTGTGTTCTTTGGACAGTGTGCTTATGCCTGTTTGATACTCCCCAGGTCACCTCAAATGCCTGGCTGCTTCTGGTCATAGCTATAATTTATTTTGATATTTAATTTTTAATAATTGATCACCCTTTGAAGGGTGTGTAGACCTGTCTGACTCTGGTGGTGGCATTTGCCATTTGTATTGGGGAGGGGAAGTATGTGTCAGGCATCCCATAAGTGTTTGAGTGTGTGAAATTTAAATTTATTTTGAATGTGAGTGAGTCAGAGGTCTTAAACTGGAACATTACTCTGAAGTGTATGATAAGGGATTACAGTTGAGCTGGACAGAGATATATAGTCCATTTCCAGGAAACATAGTGTGTTCCTGTTGTGGCCTTAAGGAAAATTGTGGAATTTTACTCTTGTGTGTTTGTGCTCTGGTGTTTTCCATGACACTCCCACACTGGAGTCAATGGAGAGGATTGATGTTCCTTAATTACTGACCAGGGTTTTAAGTGGGGGACATCACATTTATTGGTGGCAGTCTGGTAGGATATTAACCAGACATCACATAGGGTCTAACAATAGTTCAGGTCTATCTGTCATTGTTTTGCAGATATTTACATTTATTAACCCATTAAATATAGAAATATGCATAGAAACATAATTATACAAATAACTCAAAAATGAAATGGCATCTATAAAACTGCTTTGCAGCAGATTTAAGATGACATCTGGATAAGAAAAGTCACACTGGTAGTTGGGAAGTATCCCCTGTGTTTAGAGAGAAATTAATTGAAACACTGTATAATTATAATAATAAAATGTATGTATTATCTAATTATTTGTTCATTAGAGAGTCACCATTATGTTGTCTGACATTAACATCATCATTGTAGAGAGGAGTGTGTGGGCTGGAGAACTTTAACATTTTAACTTCTTTATAACATTTACAGCTATAATGATAATATAGCTCAGTGCTCAGTAGCAGAGCTGTTTGGCTGGATGTGACTGATCTACAACCATCTGGACATACAAGCTGATTTAACTATACTTTTTTGCACTTGCAATGTTTCAGTGATATTTAACAAAACTATACTGCATTTATTTATTTGTTTCATTGAATATTAATTGAATATTGTGGTCTCCTCTCTCTGCAATTTGTTTGTCAGGGCTATTTCAGCACTAGAACTGTAAGCCAGATGGTTTTAATGGGGGTCGTTTTACTTTCGTGAAGTTTTGTGTTTATCTGATAGCCTGGGGGGATCTAGCCTTTGTCTTATAGTACCGGTATAGTTACATTTCTGTGCATTTGTGCTCAGAAGCAGAGCTGTTTGGCTGGCTGTGACTGCTCTACAACCATCTGGACATACAAACTGATTTAAGTATACTTTTTTGCACTTGCACTGTTTCACTGATAGTTAACAAAAATGTACTGCATTTATTTATTTGTTTCATTGAATACAATTGGATATTGTGGTTTCTCTGTCTGCAGTTTGTTTCCCACCCTCCCTCACTAGTGTTGTTGGAGTCTTAAACTTGGTGGCTTTGGAATTGCTCATCCCTACTGTTAATTTCTGTTTGGACACTCCTCCCAGACCCATCTCATTTGCACACTCAACTGAGTACAGTGAGATCATTTGGGCAGGACTACCCCCTTGCTTCTTTGATTTCAGACACTCCTACCAGTCCCATCTCATCAGTTCTGTCTACTGTGTACAGAGAGAGCATTTGGAAAGAACAAACCTCATAGTTTATTAATATTGTCTTCTTTCCTCCATTTCCAATTGACAAACAAAAAATGTACAGTTTATTCAGCTGCTCTTACTGTAACTGTGTTCTACCTACAGTATTTTATTTCTTTATTTTGCTGTTTTGTGTGCTCTAATGTGTTCAAGTTCTCTTATTCTGCATTTATTACTACTTGTTAGTAGCCTGATTAAATTTATCTGCTATTCTAAGCATCTTAGTTTTGGTTTTAGCACTTGTGCTTCAGGACAGTTATTTTACATTTAAGATTTTTGTGGTCTACACTCTTGTGGACAAACCCTTATCAAAACCTACTCTTCATAAGTCCAATAAGTATTCAGAATACTATGTTTGGACAGTTCCTGACAATTTCTTCTGCTAGCCTGGTCGACATGGGCATACTGAGACAGTGTAGCAGGTGTCTCATGTTCACTGACAATCCTTTTCTCCTAGCACATAATTCTTCTACATGCGTGAAATGCATCTACATCAGTAACCTGGAATCCAAGCTCTTTCATGCCACAGTCAGTACTCCTGACAAAGAGGAGATTGTCAACACAAATACCACACCTCCCATATCACATAGCCAAGCACAAAACACACACGCCCCTATGCAGGAATCCTCAATAAAAACTTACCTAAACAACAGAGACCCTCAAAACACACTCACAGACATTCCACACACAACACCAAATACATCACTCACAGTAGTCAACATACCAATGTCTCACAGACACAGACCATTAGGCATAACAATAAACCAATGCAGCCTATAAGGCATAACAATAAATCAAACATACTAATTATTGGCAACTCAATAGTGAGACATACTGATGTCCCCATCACCAGGCTCTACAAGAAGAAGGTCACAGTCAGTTGTCTGTCAGGTGCCAGAATCCACCACATCACGCATGCACTTAAGTCTCTCCACAACAGGTACAAGTACAACTCTATCATTCTCCATGTTGGTGTGAATGAATTCAGATGTACTTCCCTGGACTTTATTAAAAGAGACACGATTGAGCTGTCAGAGCAGGTATGACCCTAGACCTAAACAGCATCCTACTTTCACTAAGAATGATTCCACAATACCAACAAAAAATAATTGACTTCATCATTTGGCTTAGTTTCTGGTGTCTTTCCAAGGGGATCCAATATATATCTGCCTGGGATTACATCACCTGTACAACCTGCATGGACTCAGCCATACCCAACAGAACTAAAACCTGCTCCTCAATGAAACACAAACCTGTTTGGTAGACATCCTCTATCAACAGGCTTTACAACAAAAGGAAAAAACCGTTGCCCAAGGGTAAAGGACCAAATTCCAAACTGGAAAAACTCTCTCCTCAGCCTCAACAAGCAAATTAAATCATTAGTGAAAACCTCCAAAGCCAATTATGAATTGAAACTAGCCTCCAAAACAAAGGGAAATGACAAAGCCTTTTTCAGTTACGTCAGGAACCTCCATGGCAAAGCCCAAGCTTGTTCTGAATTAGTACTTAGTGGTACCACTTACACTAATCCTGTTGACTTAGCCAACCCGCTAGCTGATAGGTTCAGTGCAAACTTCACCCCCTTATCCATCCCCAAAGGTCCATTCTACATCCACCATACTTGTTCTGCACCTCACATCTCCATAAATAGTGTTAAAGGCCCTTTACAAAGCAAAGAACACAGATTCTATGGGACCGGACAGTATCCCATGCTGTATTCTGCAACATCTCCAGCAAGAACTAGCTTCACCATTGAGCACCCTAATCAACAACAGCCTAATTACAAGTCTTCATTCCAGCACGCTCAAACACGGGAAATTTCGTGGCATGCAAATCACCTCATAAGCAGGTGAATCTCTTGCAAATGATGCAGGTAGAGTGATCCAACAAACAGAAAGACAACTGTTCAGACCCCATGTCAGTGTCTGTAGTGTACGTGGAAAAATTTAATGTACAAGATTCCAGACAGACAAAAGGTGGTGTAAAACTGTAGAAATGTGGACAAAAATCCCCTGAAAATGTAATACCACATACACATATGAGCAAAACTATTATTATGTCAGAAAGATTAAAGGGAATAAGTTAAATTTTTTTTTAATAATCTCAGCATGTTTACGCTATGTGACAGAGAGTGCAAACATGCTTAATAGCAAAATAAAAAAAAAAATTGGAAAAAAAATAATTTTATACCATGTGACAGCAATTTATTAAAGGACCTTGTGTGTGATCCTTACAATGGTGCATTGCTGCTGTTGCTAAGGTGATAGAGCTATGAAGGGTGTAGTTTCCTGGCTGTCTGCATGGATATGTATGCAACTCAGGTAGAGTTATTGAATAGCAGAAAGGTGTGATCATGTCCATATATCCCCTTTGTGTAGGCTCTTAGACTATGTTGATATTTACACAGGATGTGGCTGACATCCCAGGGGTGGTATCCTCTCATTTCTAAGCTCTATTAAACTTTAGTGCACTTGTTTGTGCAGCTTGCCATCTGGCTGAGCATGTTCTTAAAACCAAATGTATTCAATTATACATTTTGAACTTTGGATAAGGTATGCTGCATGACACGGCAATGTGCGCAGCATCGCAACTGAAGTTGAGCCATTAAATTATGTTAATTATATTGTAGGCAGGTGGAATTCATTATTAGCCAATCACATATTCTGCATGTACAGAAGAGCTGTATAAAGTATGCATACACCCTATATTCTGATTTTCCCCGAATACTCTGGACCATTGGAGTACAGACTTGGGAATTTTAACTGAGATAGTGCTAGGGGCTTCTGCAGGTCTTCTACATTTCTATGTGCTAGATGCTGAAGTCAGTGCTGCTGCTGCTGCTGACAATAGGCCTAGGCAGAGAAGGAGAAGTGTGTTCATGCCCAGGGTAACCTTCCAGGAGCTACATGAGCTGGAGGTTGTAGAGCACTACAGGGTGGACAGGGACATACTGCAAGAAGTCACTGAGCTCTGTCGCCCTCAACTCAGACACAGAGTCAACTGAGGGGGAACCCATCCTAGTGGAAACAAATGTATATGTAGCCCTTAGGATACTAGCTACAGGTACTTTCCAAAGACCAGCTGGGGACATGATGGAGGTCTCACAGACATCTGCATCCAGGATACTCCACCAGTTCCTGGATGCCATGCTATCACATGCCAGTGAGCACATATGTTTTCCCCTCACTGTTGAGGCAAGGGCCAGTACTATAAAACACTTCTACCTTGCAGCACACTACCCTGAAGTACTGGGTGCCATAGATTGCACTCGTACATATCAAGGCACCCCTTGGTGAGGAGGATAGAATATACATCAACAGCAAGGGGTACCACTCCATCAACTGCCAGGTCATGTGCAATGCCCAGGTGATTATCCTGAATGTGTGTGCTGGAAGCTCTGGGAGTTTTCATGACTCCTATAGCTGGCACGCATCACAGTCATCCCACACAGCCTTTTACTGGGAGATGCTGGCTATGCCCAGGAACCGGGGATGATGACACCCATCAGAAATGCATACACACCCATGGAAGAATGCCATAATGAGGCACACACACAAACTAGAAACATCATATAATGTGTGTTTGGATTTCTGAAGTCACAGTTTTGATGCCTCGATATATCTAGTGGAGCCCTACACTCCAGCCACATGTGCACATATGTTC
Source organism: Protopterus annectens (assembly GCF_019279795.1). Classification (NCBI taxonomy): domain Eukaryota; kingdom Metazoa; phylum Chordata; order Ceratodontiformes; family Protopteridae; genus Protopterus; species Protopterus annectens. The sequence continues at coordinate 1,014,932,620 of NC_056725.1, forward strand.
ACTGTATGCACTATGCTACACAATCTGATCATGAAATAAACTGATACCCAAAGTAGCAATGGATGCACAATACAATGAAATATATTGTTGTCTCATAAAATAAAAATATTGTCTAAGAATCTGGAATAGTACACTATATGTTTATAGTAACTACTATTGAAGAGCTTAGTGGTTTCCCATTCCAGCATAACAAGGTTGGCAAAAAGGGAAAATGTTGAATCATTTATGGAATTTTTAAATAATTCCAGTACATTCTTGAAATTTACACATTCTTGCAGCTCTGATGGCATAGCTTACCTAGATACATATATCTCTAAAGCAAAAGATGGTTATCAATCCAATATATATAGGAAAAGTACCTTTTCCAATAGTTATTTAGAATATACTAGTGACCATCCACGAAATATGATGAAAAATATTTTTAAGAGACAATGCATCAGAGCTGCACGAATGACATCAAAACATCAAGATATGATAGATGAAATACATCACATTGGAAATATGTTTAGAAACAGAGGTTATCCTAGTTATATACTTAATGACATCATGAAATATATCAAAAGTGAATGGGGAAAAATTATCCCCCTCTTTTAGGGAAAGAGTTGGTTAAGAACCTGAATTTGTATGACACCAAATCAGGTAATGGTTATAGCAAAGCATGTGTTAGAATATTCCCCCTACGTTCAGTTTGTGGAAAATATAATAAGAAACAATTGGAGCATCCTGACGGGAGACAATGAAATAAAGAAAATAGTAGGTGAGGCACCAAATTTTGTACATAAAATGGGAGCCAATTTAAAGAAAAGAATTGAATTTGGACCATTAATGCTAATTAAAATTGATGATGGCAGACATACGACCAAATGTGGACGTTGCAGACAATGTTCTGCTATTCTGGACACAAAGGAGATAATATCAGACAATGTAACCAAGACAAGAGTTTGTTTTAGATACAGAAATTGTAACAGCAGAAACGTGATATACCTTGCTAAATGTATAACATGTCCTAGTTTTTACATAGGAAAAACTGAACGCCAACTCAAAAAAATAATTCATGATCACTTCTATAGAATCAAGAGTAAAGATAATAAAAAGTGCATTGTATAGACATATATCTATACATGACAGTACACATTCATTTAAATTTGGGATTATTGATCACATTAAAGTTGACCCGAGAGGAGGCAATCTGAATGCTCAGTTAAGTAAAAAGGAAATAATTTGGCAGATATTGATCGATTCTGCTAGAGAACCCGGTCTTAGTGAATATACTACTATCAAACCGTTCTAGAGTTACGTTAATATTGCAGTTAGTTTACTATTGAGTTAGGTAGATGAGAGAAGTTTGACATGCACAACAGGATAGGGTCAATATCACATTGATTTTATGCAATGTATTATACATTATATATATAACAGCATACATTGATCAAGTACATAGTTTTATTTTCATTTTACAAAATATGGATTTATGATAAATACATTAGAAGTAATCAGAATATGTTGCTGACTACACAGCACTGTTAGCAATATTGAATATGACAGTGTTATGAATTTTATATAGAGCATACGATAAGTCATTTGCGTTGATTTGCACATATATATGTAGTGTTTTAAGTACATTTTTTAATGATACTATGTATCTTTAAATTTTTGTAAATGGCAGAATTGGCACCAAAAAGTTTGTAAATAACGGACTATGGTTAACGTACAATATTCTGATGAAGTCCACTTCTACGTGGATGAAAGCGCTTAATCATTGTTAATCACTGTTTCACCTGTATCGCTTGGTCTATTGAAGAAGAGTTTTTATCGTGGACGCTGACTTTCATTGTATTTTGCATCCATTGCTACTTTGGGTATCAGTTTATTTCATGTATTTCTGCAGTCGGTAGCTGACACCATGAGTTTTACACAATCTGATCATGTAGAAACAGCTGCAGCAGGATCAGCAAATGGAAGGGATACACAGCCCCCCACCAGTGCCTAGGTCACCACAGCCACAAGCACAGGAGGACTTGAAGAAGGAACCCCCTGCTGATGTCCCTGTAGACTGAAGTAGGAGTGGTCAGTACACCCTGGCTTTGGCTAAGAGACAATGCATAGCACAATCACTGATAACCTAGGGACTGACACCTTACTCATACTCACATACATATATTAAAATTGATGCCAAGCAACCCACACAACCTGTACCTATCCATGTGTTGGCTGTGTACTGCTTGCATCAGACACAGTCAGCCCTGAACTATAGTTCTGCCAACTGTTGCATTCAAAAGGTAAGTCTCTAACATACACAGTACATGTAAGGATTAGTATGATATGGTATTGTATGCATGGATCTGCTACATTTATGCAAATAAATATAGTGGGCTGTTTGGACAGAACTAACATCCACATGAGACTACAGATACCCAGTCCACTATCATGTCTCCTTTAATATTCACTAGGCCGCATGCATGGAATATTCACTACATCAGTCAAGGAAGATGCTAAACAGTGGGGTCACATGATATTTGGACTACTGTGTATCCCAGTAGAACATGTGGTGTTGTTCCCCCACCCCCAACATAGCAGTGTTCTGGTATAACTGCTTTAACAGTAACTCATCAATGGTATGTCACCAGTCCAGGCAATCTCAGGGCAGTAACATAGAAACTAATCATACATTGTATGTCTTACTTAACACAGGAATAACAACATACATTTTGATGATATTGATTGTGTGATGAATGACTCCTCTTTGTCTGGAAGCTTATGTGGCTCAGTGGGTTACGGAAGTTAGCAGGGGTGATGGTGCTGATGGCTCTAATCTGGAAGTATTCACATCTGTTGGATGTGAGGTATTGCTATGTTATTTTTTTACAGACTGTCAGTCTGTGTGCGGTGTAACATTATTAACCTCTGTCACATATTAATTACATCAGACAGCTGAAGAAGGCTATGGACAATATGAGTGAAGTGCAGTACTGCAGAAACAAGAACAGATGTCACTGTCTGTAACATACAAAATCCCAGACTTGAAGTACAAGTAGGTGTGAGCTAGACTCAGTTTATAAGTACTGACTACTCCACTGGTCATGCTCATACACTTAGTTAAACAGAGTGCAATTATGTTTCCCCTTACTCAAAATGACCTGTTATGGACAGCTATGTCTATACATACATATATGTATACATATCTGTCTACCACTATCTTTCTCTCCCATAGATAGTATATCTATGTATATACAAATAGATATATATATATATATATATATATATATATATATATATATATATATATATATATAAAAAACACACATCTAAGTATCTTTCCATATATCTACATAATGTATATATATATATATATATATATATATATATATATATATATATATATATATATATATATATATATATATATAGGTTCATAGGTAAGTACTAGGCTATCGTCCCTAGGGCCCATACAAGCCTAGCCAAAAAATGTACCCTGGCTTTCGCCACCCAAAAAATTTTTTTTCCTGTGCCCCTGTCGAGCAGAGCCACAGAAGTGATCCCCGGGGTGAATTTCCCATTTCCCATCCAATCATCAAGATTTTTCTTGAAGAGTGCTAATGAGGAGCTCTGTTTGACATAGATAGGTAATCTGCTCCAGAGTATGGGAAGTCTCTGGGACAGGAATCTATCCCTCCAGCATGTTCTGTTTATTGTGGTGACAAGGTTTAGGTCCCTAGCTCGGAGGGATTGGGATTTCTTTAAGTGGAGCATGTCCAACAGCTCTGGGTTTGACATAGCTTTGTATGTTAGGCAGAGATCGCCCCTGAGTAGGCGATATGCGATGGAGTAAAGCTGTAGTTTTTTGAGACGGTCTGCATAGGGCATCTGTTTGAGGCCAGTAATCCTCTTTGTGAGGCATTTCTGTGGTCTTTCCAGTTGTTGTAGATGTCTTGTGAGGTACATACCAAAAGGGGCGTTGTACTCTATAATGGGTTTAATGAGTGATGAGTAGAGGGGAACAATGACCTCTTTTTTTCTGGATGAGAATCCTTTTGTGATGAGATGAGCCATGAAGGATTTCCTGACCACTGTGGTGATGTGATTATCAAAGGAGAGACTACTGTCCACCTGTGTCCCAAGGTCTCTTATCACATTTTCGGCATTAAGTAGACTACCAGCTATGTGGTAGTTCATGGGTAGAGAGTTTTTACCAAAGGGGATGACAATACACTTTTTGGCATTGAGCTTCAGGCCATGGCTTTGACATCAGGTATCTGTCTCAGTAAGGCGCTTTTGTAGTTTGTCCACATCGTTAGGAGTTTTGATTATGGCTCCTAGTTTGCAGTCATCTGCAAACTTTGTCAGCCAAAGACCTTCTGTGTTGGCCTGCACTTCAGAGAAGTAGATACCAAACAGGAGAGGACCCAGGACTGAACCCTGTGGTACTCCACTTGTCACTGGTCTGATGTCGGATTTGGAATCCGCTACTTTCAAAGTGTGGGTTCTGTCCGTGAGTCAGTTGGCAACCCATCTTGTGTATATATGTGGATATATATATCATATACACACACACAGCTACATTTATATATACATCCCTGTTATATACATAAATATGTGTGCGGATGTCTATATTGTCCTACATACCCTGATAATGGTGAGCAAAGCTGCACTATCACATATCTATAGTGTTGCTCAAAGGATCCAAAGTAAGGGGTCAACAGTACATAATGCACTTACCTACAGATCACTGTGCCTGCTGGATGTTACCACACATACGGCAACAGGTGAGCAGGTGGTATAATGTAGGCACATTGTTCTTACCCACAGGCTTGCCCATTCAAATGCAAACAGCCACATATGCCCAAACTGGTAAATGTAGCCACATAGCTAGTATAAATAACAGTTATCTGACTGCTAGGCTACTAGATGCAGATAACAGTATGACACAATATCACTCTGCAGGCCACAGATGCTGTTAAACACAAGCCTAGTTTGTGTAATTCACAAGCAGTTTGCCTGCAGTCATATATAAAACAAACATCATCTGTGGTGTGTGTGATAAGTACTGTGATCTATAGTATGTAAGACTAGTTAGGTAGGGGTTCTAATCTTACTCCAGGCCACTTGATGTGTGCGTGTGTGTGTGTGTGTGTGTGTGTGTGTGTGTGTGTGTGTGTGTGTGTGTGTGTGTGTGTGTGTGTGTGTGCGTGTGTGACTGTATCTCCGTACGACATAAATGTGACCACCTCAGTAATTTAGAAAGAGGTAGGGTTTTTCAGTATTTTGGTTGTAACAGGTGATATGGACCTAAATATGCCTGACCACAACTCTCCTAAAGGGATAGCAGTTGCAGACTTGATGTGTAGCACGTGCTTCGCCTACTGTGATCTGTAGTATGTACCATTATATAGGTAAGTTTTCTAATCTGCATGCAGCCAGCTTGGAGTGTGTGTATGTGTGCTGTGCTGTATCATCTAATTAGTAATTGGAAGTGGTGCTATCCTCAATATAGCTAGGTTTGTGTGTGGCTGTTAGAGCATTTTATATCAGCTTATGGAATAATAGGATCTTTGAACATTAGTAGCATAATGTCCCTACAGCCCTCACAATCCTAGCCAAGTTGATACCCTTATTTACATGATCAGCACATATTGGCCTTGTCCATGAGGGGCACAGGCAGAAGCCCTGTGATGAAATTATGCATACAGATGGCATCTGATGAGGTCCACTGAGGTGCTCTGTTTGCCAGTAGGCAGGATTCTGTTTCAAAGGTGTGTTAAAGTCTGTTAGACAGATCTCGCCCACCAGCATGTATTACTAATGTCATATACTAGGTTAATGTCCTTAGAGTGAGTAATCCATGTACCATACTATCTACAGATATGTCGCATTTCCAATCAAGCAGGGTCACACATTGCCCCATATGCAAGGCAAAGATAATTTCTGAGTAGTCTATATGCCACAGGCTACAATGACACTGATTTCAGTTGATCCCCATTGAACAGATACTGAAGATGTAAAGTTCCCTTGTGAGGGACCATTGTGTTGTGTGCAATTGCCAGTAGTGCTTGGAAAGGTACATTACCAAATGGCCATTGCACTCAAATATTGACATGCTAAGGGAAAAGTACATGGAGGTTATGAATATGTCAATTTCAGGTTACTGTGCCCTCAGTTATGACATATGATTCCCATCTTACCACCGGTGAGACATGGTGATCTCAGGTATATTAGGTATAAACCTGTGTGGCCAGGCCTGTGTGCACAGGTCTATCACCATGCATATGTACATCACATGTTGTGACTGATGTGCTACTTACCAGGAACATACATGTTACTGATGGAAATGATACTACATATATATTTGCATGGAGTTTACTGCCATTAATATGTCAACAGGCATTTGTTCATCAATACCTTCTTGTAGGATATTGACATAACTCACAGAGTCTATCACTGCTCACAGTTTGCAGGCATCAGCCAACGTTGTCATCCACAGACATTCAGTATTCACTTGTATCATGGTTAAATGGATTCCAAGCAGTAGAGGACCAGGACTGAGCCCTCTTGAACACTGCTGCTTACATATAAGCTATTGGAGGCAGATTTCCCTATTTTGAGTATGTGTACTATCACTGAGCCACTTAGTGACCCCATAATGATATTACTGTGGATGCCTAATTGGGTGCTTTTGTCAATGATGCCTGAGTGTGGGATAGACTCATACTGCTTGGCTAATTCCAGGGGGTAGTATGCCCTGATGTCCCCTCACCCAGGTCCTTGGTGACTGCCTCAGACATGTCCACCATGTTTAACAGCCATGATCTCCCTGTCAGAAATCCAAACTGTGTACAGTCAACTCTTTGTAGAGCACATATATGTTTGCTGATCAGCTCCATAATGATTTGCCCCATGGGCATACACATATGGCTACTCAGGCAAATAGGTCTATAGTTCCAGTGGTTGGTGGATGCATCACCTCTGTGCAAGGGGATAACAGTTACCATTGTCCAGTCAGCTGGGATGCAGCCAGTGGCTACAGTATGATTGCAAGGAGTTCTCAGTGGTGTTAGTAATCCTTGTTGGATCCCATGTAGGACACAGCTTGGGATGTTAGCATGCTCAATAGATGAGGTGTATCCCCCATAGAGAGGCCAGTTACAACCTGCTCTGTAGATATGGAAGGTATGGGACAGGTTGTAGGAATGTCATGTGGCACATGTGGTGGGGACAGGGGAGTGAAGTTAACACAGACCCTGTGGGACAACAGGTTAACTATGAGTACAGACCCAGTATATGTGGTATCATTAAGTACGAGTTCACCAACAATCTAGGCCTGCCCTCTGAGGTTACACATGTAATTACACTGTGCATTGTGCTTCTGCTTTGTGTGGGAGGCTAATTTTGTCACATACTGTTTCTACATGATGTCACAACAACACTATGTGCTTGTGTTAGCTGAGGAGGCTGCACCTCCATTTTAGGGGGCACCCTCACCCCAACTGTCACACATAAATGTCCACCTCTTATTGTGCAGCCTGCTAATGGCAGTTGTCCACAAGGTAGGTTTGCTGTGCCATGAGGAGCTTGTTTTCCTCCTGTCAGGTACAGATGAGTCTATGCAGTTGTACTGCTGCTTACATACACATTGGTGTAGAGGTCTGTGTACTTGCCTGTCCAATCTGAGTGGGGAGGTGCAGTCAAGCTATGTAAACCATCCCATAGGAGGTAAAAATTTGCATTTTGAAGTATATTTCTGTATTTTCTGCAGGGGGGTTAGGTCTGATAAGTTTCAGTGAGACTGATCTGTGGTCAGATCTCACCAGGGAGGATCTTACAGTGGGGGATTGCAGTGGTCACCCATATACGTGAACATATGATGCACTACATTGGTTCCCCTTGTGGGGATGTCACGCCACTGGTCCAGGGCATTGTAGTTAAGGATGTGGACTTACCTTTGGGTAAGTGAGCTTCAGCACAACTGAGCAACAAAGTTGGTGTTTACTTAATGCCACCCCAAACCATGATCCACTGATATATCTTGATAGACACAAGTACATTCAAATAAGCACAACAGGTGTCTGGATTCATGGAGCTGCTGCGGTAGCTGGCAATGGCTTGATTAGGTGCCCTTCCAGCAATGAACAGCACCTGCAGTGTCTCCATTAAATCACAGTGTCTCACTAAATCTGGATGTGTAGCTATCCTTAATGAATATGTATACACCACCTCATTACCTTCGACACTGTCACTTTGAGGTCAGAACATGTGGAAAGATATGTAGTTTGGTACGGCTGTGGTGCTGTCCACAGCCTTGAACAAGGTGTCTTTGACTGCACAAATTTCTGCATATTGCAAGGTAAGGACACCTTCCATAGTGGGGTTTAGTGTTGCCATTCCCAGCATGTAGCAGCATAACAGTGATGTTGTATGAAGATGGTGGTCTCATTGGAAAGTTATCCCTCCAGACAGTGCCTATAAGATGCACTGTGGGGGTGTCAGTAGCCTTGGCCAGTACTCAAAATCCCAGGAGTGAGAGATGAAGATCACCTCTGGCAAAACATTGACATCTGTTGTGCAAATCATCCCAGATGGACATGTAGTGGCTCACCTTACAATGACACCACACGCTAAGGCAATTATTGACGTCCATCATTTTCTGTGTGTATTGAGCCATCATCCTAAGTGAGGGTCAAATGCAGAAGAAATCGATAGGCATACCCATGAGAGACACAGAGTGTCTAAGCTCAGTCATCTGTCTGCCTACAGTCCAGTGACGTATTTCCCTAGACATACACACCTGCAGGAACTATGATGCCATCATTATGTTACCTGATATTCCTTGAGTTGTGGCAATGTGTGGTATAGTGTATCATGTCAACCCAAAGACAGCTAACTGTGACCTTTCCCATATGTAGCCGGGTGACACGGACATCAATGTGTCTCACAATGTAATCACCTATGAATAATAGGTTTGATTTTGTGTTTTGCCTCAGGTGTGTGACCAGTGAGACAGTGGTGCATGCACTATTATGTGTACTGTTCTTTCCACAGCTAGGATTTTCTGAGGTGTCTGTTGTTTTGGAATGTGTCTGGTAAGGAGCTGTACACATGCAGGTGTGGGTGGTGCATGAGGTGAGCTGTGCATGTTGGCAAAATGCTCATTACCATATGTATTAACTGCTGTTTGAGATACCATGTAATCAAGGTTTGAAATACAGTTACATCTATCAAACGTTGTGTTTGCGTGGCATAGGAGTAGAGGGGTGGGGACATTTTCCACATCTCATCAGCAGTCACTGATAGTGCCATTAGCAATACAGTCATGCTTGTGTGTACGTCACAGTATGCCATCATTAGGCAGTGCCATGACGGTGAAATGCAACATGTCACCTTTATGTAGGTCCCCTAAGGTAACACAGCACATGACAGTGTGCCATACAATAATTTGACAGCCATGTGGACCTTGGATTGACCATAATTCTGTTATTAGGTTGGGTCCCAATACCATACCTACAAATGTGACAATGTGCAAGTCCTGCAAAGTTAGGGTCATGCTGCCACACCCTTGAGGTTGATAGCCTGAAACACTGTGTTTGTAGGCACTCCTTGCAGTGAAGATGTGGATCCCCATGCATGCACAGAGGACTTGTTCAACTTTGCTGACATTACGTTGGCCTTGCAAGTGTACAATGCCTCTCAAGCAACGAGACAGCAAACTGGTTGTTTTGTGACAAGATGTGGGAACACAGACATGTGTCTGGGTACATAACTGTAAAGTATGACATACCTAGGACATGTGGCAGGTGGACACACTTTGGGCATGGGTGGCCAGTCTGCTGCAGTAGGCCTCACAGCCATGTCATGCAGATATCCACCATTAATCTGTTGAAGGATAGGATGCATGAAGTGCTGTGAAATTGTCACCTAAGGTGTATCACAGCCACTGTGCTGTTTGTTTCATCAAGCCTGGACATCTATGTCATTGAGCATTGCACATTATACTGTGATGCTGCAGCTTTGCTCGTAATCATCATCTGGTCAGGTCCCTAGTGACATATCACCAGCCCTGGTACAGAAGGCATACTACAAGCAAAAGCCAACTGATTGCTCAGGTTGCTAATCAAGGCATCTACCTGAAGGAGGGTATTTGAAGCTTACAGAGCCTTTCATGATGTGGGACAACCATGTGGCTGAACAAACAGTCTGTGTCCTGCTACTCCTCATGAGCTTCATAGTAACATTTTGCATGTGATGACAGAAAATGTATCGGAGCATGGTATCCCAAGACAGAGTTGTTGTGGTAAGACCAGCAGTAGTAGTAGCCAGGTACCAGCAATGTAGGGGACTCTCCTGCTTTCTGCATTCTTCACAAGGTAATTGTGTCATTTCAGTACATGCTGCTTGAATAGTGTCAAACTGCAGAATACCTGTGTAAAACTCCCTGCCTCACCTTCACAGGATATACATACTACTCTTCCCTCCATAGTTTGACTGTGTTCTGTACAGACACCTTGGATGACTCTTTTCTTGGAACATGATGGATGAAACTTCAATACTTAGTTGCACTGATGACAACTAGTGTGCAGTGCCAAACAATGTCCCCATATCTCTCAGTCATCTGATATGTAAAGCCATGACAGCAGTTAGCATGGATACGATCAGTAGCAATGTCATACACCTACTGATACTGGACCAAACACAGTTTGTTTTGCTCAAGAGCAGATCATGCCTACCTACCCTAACCAGTGAACTTCATTGAGTGTTAGACTATGCAATGTATGATGGGAATATGACTCACTCCACCTACCATGGCCAGACAAGGTGTTTGACAATATTAGGCCAGCAGGCCTTGCTGAAAACTGTGTAGTAATTTACAGAGTGGTATGTCAGCTAATGGATAGACAAGTATCTAATAGCCATAATCTGGGAAGATAGCATTGAGTAGACGTATGCTACAATGATGCCAGTCACCAGTGGACTTCCCTCAGATATCATTAATGGAGTAACCCTTCTAGTGTCACGACCACTGTCAGTGACCTCTGACTCATTACATTAGCAGGTGATTGCATATTAGGAGCTGTGACTGAATCCCACACATAACCAACAATTATCCAGGATGGCCTGAGACGCACATTCAGTTGTTGTCAGAGCCACTGACAAATAGTAAAGGCCAAGGATTGCACAATACTATCCTTTTGGAAGTCATCCACCCCTGGAAAATATAGTAGTGTCCACACACCGCACACAGTTGAGCCATTACTATATGTAACAGGCTTCCCATGCACGTGAAGTACACGTCTGCTGTAATGCACATCATGTGCAAGTTATACAATGGAATGCAGAACAAGACAATCATAACAGGTGTAGGACAAATGTCTATAATAGACACAAGAAATTTGTAGATGGGTCATCTCCATCACCATAGCTTGTAGATGTGTTAGCTCCCAAAACCCTCTTGACACTTATCAGGGGTATCAGACCTTTTCATAGATTAGGGATGCAAGAGTAGGCTGAATGATGCCATTGTCCTTGTTAGCCTGTTATACAAATATGAACCTATGGAGTCATGCACCTACAGTGCTGTACCTTGCTGAAGACATTTCTTCTGTGCTGATATTCCATCTTGTGCTGTGATGTCTATGGGTTTATTGCCACTGTCTATCCATAGGTGTCCCCTACAGACTCCTGAAACTGAATCATAAACAGGTCCATGACACACCTTTCATTGTGCAAGTATACAGCCATTACAACATCATACAACATAAGGGACATAAAATTATCTGGCCTACTCATTACAAATGTCAGCAGACAGTAACTGTCAGTGACAAGTACAAGGGGCATGGCAAAGCAACACTGCATTACACAATTACATATTAATTTATATAGTCACTCTGTGCATCAGACACATAGCTTCATTTCCCTGCATCAGTGATGAGGATGACAGGGATGTGGCACACATATCATCAGTAACAATGTCATACACCTACTGACACTGCACCAAACACAGTTTGTTTTGCTCAAGGGCAGATCATGCCTACCTACCCTAATCAGTGGACCTCATTGAGTGTATGACACCAGTGCACTGGCCCAGTAATCAAGGAGCCTCAATCCTCACCACTAACATCAATGATGGGCATGCACATTGGGAGGATAACAAGTACACACACAGTAAAGTACAATTTCTCTTAAGAGCACACAGGGATCACAGTCAGTCTGGGGCTGGTTTCTCCCTTTCTCTCCAGATCCCCAATAGGACTCCCCACTGGCACAGCTATAGGGTACAGATCTCAGCCTAGTGGTCAAGCCAAAACCTCCAGCACACTCTCAGTCCAACCAGTGCTTCATGTCCCTGCCCATGTAGCTGACATACACACACTCTTTAAGATTTGATTTAGATACAAACACACAGACACTTTTGAGGAAGGCTGGCACAAGTTCTCCAACTGTGCCCCCTTTCTGCCCAGACTATAAGGTAGTACCAACTGCCACCAACTACTAATATCAGCTACTATAAGGCTCTTCCCAAAGGGTGACCAATTTTACTGTGCAATATTATTATCCAATTAGTAAGTGTGACAAACAGCAAGACTATTGGAGTGGCTTTGTACAGTATCACCAAATACATGCAATGCACTCTAAGAGCTTAAATTATCTCTATACAAAACAGCCACAGTTGAAAGGTTTAAAATATTTAAAAATACATAATAGAAACACAAGACAATACATCTTACTTCAACAGAATGACATAACAGAGTACAGAGATCACAGAGAACCTTTAAAATAATATTGTAGGATAGCCTGACATAAATATAGAAAACAGCTAGTCTAACCTGGCTAAATTCCTATCTAACACTAAGAGAAACCATAGTTCTAAATACTTCTTTACTTATAAGACAGAGTGTTGGTGAGTTGTTAACAGGTTTAACCAAAATCCAAAATGCTTAATTTTCTCTCTCTGAGAAAGTCTTAAATTGAAAAACACAGTACTTCTGAGTCATTTCACATTACATTATTCTTGACACTTCTCTGGTTTCAGAGCTAAAACTCAAAATTTATATTTCTTAGTAAGCTTACACCTGGCCAGGAAGCCACAGCAATAAAAGACATTATACATGTAAAACCTTAGTAATTACTTCTTAAATCAAGACAATATAAATCATTCCTTAGTCCAGACATCCTGCCTCCGATCTTTGAGATAAAATAGTCATAAAATGCTTTACTTTATCAGCTTTCTTCCAGCAGAGTGTACTGTGATTACATTTTTGAAGCTGAGTACAACATATAGTTTAATCATAACATATAGTTCTCTTTACATTTGTAAACCAACCCTGTGGGTTATATTAATATTTACAAATGACATAGAATTATTTACAAGATTCTATTTGGCTCGGCTGGCAGCCCCTCAATTTTTCACAGAGTGTTAGACTATACAATGTATGATGGGAATATGACTCACTCCACTTACCATGGCCTGACAAGGTGTTTGAGAATATTAGGCCAGCAGGCCTTGCTGAAAACTGTGTAGGTTATTTACAGAGTAATATGTTAGCTGGTGGATAGGCAAGTGATTAATAGTCATAATCTGGAAAGCTAGCATTGGATAGACCTACGCTACAATGATGCCAGTCACCAGTGGACTTCCTCAGATATCATTAATGTAGTACCCCTTCTAGCCATTCCCTTCTCTGCAGTCAAGGCCACTATCAGTAACCTCTGACTCACTACATTAGCAGGAGATTGCATATGAGGAGCTGTCACTGAATCCCACACAGAACCAACAGTTATCCAGGGTGGCCTGAAACACACACTCAGCTGTTGTCAGAACCACTGACAAATAGTAAATTCCAAGGATGTCATCCAACCCTGGAAAATATAGTAGTGCCTGCACACCACACATAGCTGAGTCATTACTCGTGGACTTACGGACACAAATAGTAATGTAGCCTTTGACTTTCACTTGTCGGTAAGATGTGGGTATTCATTCAGTTTTGTACAACCTATACAGAAAGGTATGGCATGTAAATTCCAGGCTGTCATTGTTATACTGTATTTGGCACTCATCACACCTGTCATTGAGTGCAATGGCACCTTTGCAATGTCACAACACAGGTATATCTGACAACTGTAGCAGTCACGCAGGTTCCATGGCAAACCAATACATACTGTAGATAACATGTTCTATGCAGTCAAGACTGTACATGTGTAATGTGTCACCTACATGCTTTAGAGGGGATGTGAATGGCTGCCGTACAGGCAGGTGCCAGATCCCACTGTGTTATCTCCTGCTTATCCAAGAAAGGACTAACACATGTATTACCTGTTCTACACACCTACACCATCACTGTGGTATACATAGTACATGCTGGGGAGACATGTAAGTAACACAGACACTACACCCTATATGTAACAGGCTCCCCATGCAGGTGCAGCACACATCTGCTGTAATGCTCAACATGTTCAAGTTATACAATGAGATGCAAAACAGGACAATAATAATAGGTGTAGGACAAATGTCTGTAATGGACACAGGAAATTTATATATGGGCCATCTCAATCACCACAGCTTGTAAAGGCATTAGCTCCCGAAACCCTCTTGACACTTATCAAGGGTATCAGACCTTTTCATAGATTAGGGATGCAAGAGTAGTTTGAATGATGCCATTGTCCTTGCTAGCTTGTTATACACTTATGAATCTATGGAGCCATGCATCTATAGTACTGTACCTTGCTGAAGACATTTCTTCTGTGCTGATATTCCATCCTGTGCTGTGACATCTATGGGTTATTTGCTGCTGTGTATCCATAGGTGTCCCCTACAGACTCCTGAAACGTGGATGACAAAGATATGGCAGGATCTGACAGAGATATGACAGGATGACAGAGATATGGCACAGGTGTCATCACTTGTACAGGGTGGTGTGTGTGGGTGCAGGAGGCCAAGGCTAACCCAATAGGTTGAAAGCATGTGTCTGACACAGGAAGGGAAGCAGGAAAGATGGACCATGGAAATGTGACCTGTGTCTATAGGTGAACTGACTTTGACAGTGGTGTGCGTGTATATGTGTGTATATGTGTGTGTGTGTGTGTGTGTGTGTGTGTGTGTGTGTGTGTGTGTGTGTGTGTGTGTGTGTGTGTGTGTGTGTATGTGTGTGTGTCTGAACACATTCAAGCTCAGTGCTATCCCTACATGTGTGTATATTGGAGACCTTTGAACCTTGCATGGAAGAGCTGAAAGTTCACCATCTCCAACCCCAAACACAGAAACTGTCTCTGCCAGGAGTTGCACTGGCACCTTCATGCCCAAGGTCAGAAGTGGTGCTAGTACCTGATGGTGACTGCTGCCTGCTGTGACAGTGTCCTCCATGAGAACACCCAGGACCACGAACCCATGGCCTGCCATGACTTGATGTGGACAGCACACTGCCCTCTGGAACGCTGGATGTACTGCCACTATGCATGCATGATTGTGAATGGCCATGTGTACTCTCAGCAGATGGACTTGCTGACCTACATCCACGAGTCCAATGCTCAAATCCAGCCAGACATTCTATCACTGACAATGTGTGTTCCAAGACAGATATTCTGTGATCTGTCTCAGACCACCTTCTTTCCACTGCATCAGTGAACAGATCCAGGGTATCACCAATGCAATGAAGGCAGTCACGGATGTCAGACTGTGCTGCATCCATAATCCTGAGCATTCATCTGGAGTTCCTTCCGGAATGTGCCTGTGCCTCCATAATGGCAAGAAACATATGCAGAGTGACCCATGATGAGAAACCTGCAACAGGTGGTGGAAGGAGAGCAGGCCTTTTATGAGCACTGATATTGATCTGCCTGTGTGAAGCCTCACCAGTTCTCTGGCTATGGCCAGTGTCTACACTCACTGGATACATAGTTGCCACATTTTCCTGTTCAATGTCCCCACCCTCTGACTATCCAATATCTGTGGCCTCTGGGGAGTGGGTATGTATAGGCATACTAACTGTATACGGTGATAATGAGGGCAGAAGAGGGATGTAAACCTCTGGGACATATTTGTCCCCTGAAACCCCAGCTGTGCCTCACTTTGGCCAACATCATCATCAGAGTCTGAAGAGTCACTGACATCAGGTTGTGTAGGAGACAGAGATCAAGCCCCCCCCCCCCCGGTCACCTGTGATAAGAAAGCAGTACATTAATACCTGCACTATTATGCTCTGCAGTACTATGTTGCAATATATGTAAAGCTTTAAACACTGTTGTCACTATTACAGACCTGTTTAATCCCCAACCTCATATAGTAGGACATGAGGACATTAGTTTGCCCACAAACATCTGTAGTTACTTGTAAATAAAAGCTTTTTACACAGCAATCTCATTAGCAACAATGAGGTACACTGTTGACATTTGTGAAGACTCTGCACAGTTGATACATATGGTAACCTGTAATGTCCTGATAATATTGTCACATCTATCAATGTGGTCACACCTACAAGGCATAGGTTTGACTCTAAAGTGTGTACAGTTAGAAAATATCTGTGCAGTTGGCAATCATGCCAACAGTACAGCAATTCAGCCAGCATGCCTGGGATGACACTTTAGGGAATACATTGCGGATTAATCTTCATCTGTAACAAAGCAGTGTTGTGCTTACCAGGAGCAGGACCACAGCCTTGTCCAATTCCTGACAGACCTGTGAAAAAATTGAAGGAGAGGTAATGTAAACGCCACCACATGCTGCACTATAACAGGGTAATACATCCAAATATCTTACCTTTGCAGTAGCTATTACATTAATTGTTATGTTGATCAAAATGTGTGCAGTTAAACTCCTCCCCCTCAAAGAACAAATACTTGACACTCATGTAAAAGTATGTATACCCTGACACACTGAATGCTACAGTATTCCAATGGTGATCAAACTGACCCTACCTGGATGGTCCTCTGGCGTGGAAACTGTGGCACCCACATCCACGATATATAGTATGATGGATGCCTGGGAGCTGTTGTGTGTTCCTAGGTTCACCAGGAATTCCTCAGTGGCTGAGAGTGGTTGTTCTGCTGCAGGCCCTCCACCAGTGACAAGATGATCATTGGTCACGTCTGCTACTCTTCTGCATGCAGGATTAATCATATCTGTCACACATTGTCAAACCTACTCATATGTTTTTCATCCAGAAAAAGGAGGTCATTGTCCCACTGTACTCATCCCTCATTAGACCCATTATAGAGTATAACACCCCATTTTGTGTATGTACCTCACAAGACATCGTCAACAGCTGGAAAGGCCGCAGAAATACATCACTAAAAGAATGACATGCCTAAAGCAGATGCCATATGCTGACCATCTAAAAAACTCCAGCTATACTCTGTGGCATATTGTCTACGCAGAGGCGATCTCTGCTTAACATGCAAGGCCGTGTCAAACCCTGAGCTGCTGGACATGCTCCACTTAAAGAAATCCCAATCCCAGGGATCTAAACCTTGTCATCACAATGAACAAAACATTCTGGATGGATAGGTTCCTAACACAGAGACTCCCCATACTCTGGAATAGACTGCCCGTACATGTCAAGCAGAGCACCTCCTTGGCTGTCTTCAAAAGAAACCTTGATGATTGGATGGGAGATAGGAAATTCACCCTGGGGATCATATCGGTCGCCCTGCTAGACAGGGGTCCAGGGAAGTAAATATTGTGGGAAGAAATATCCAGGGAATTGTTATGGCTAGGTTTGCATAGGCCCTAGGGCCGATAGCCTAGTACCAACCTATGAACCTATGTCCTGCCCTCATAACCTATGGCATTAACATCACAGACAAGGTCAGCCCACAATGCTGTCCACCATTCCCTGTTTTGCCTCCCCCTGGACAGTAGGAGTTCATGGTGTTGATGCAGGCCTTCCAGGATTATATCATTCTCAGCATCTGTAAAAGGGGCACAGTGTCTGGCATACATGTTTCCTACAAGGCAACAAAATGGGAACACATGTCAGGATCACATACATGGAAGTATACTATTTAGAGATACAGCAAGAACAGAATGGCTGGCAGTATCCACTGCATGATCAAACATGTCATATTCCACAGTGTGCAAACATACTAACCATGTGGATACAACTCACATATTAGCAATCGTCAGCTATTCTCATTTGTGCCATGACAGATACTGCTGTATGATCACACACCCAGCACTGGAGTCCATTGTAGTGTGTCCCCTAGGGGCAACCCCCCTGATAATATGTCAAAACAACAGTGCCAAACAAATAGCAGTGTGAAGGGATATTCCCATGAGATCAGTGTTCCACATTGACAAAACAATTTCACCTGATGTATGTCTTCTGTAGGTGTAATAAATCTGGAGATCAATGACGTGATCATTACAGTTCTAAGAAAGGCTTAATGCTGTAATCCCCATTCTCCCTGTGTATATTCACACATATGCATCATGTGGTAAACAAGAAGGTTACATACCTGATGGAGTACAATACTCCTCTGTTGGTATCTGCAGATATATAAAGGTTTTGCCAATGAGTTTACAGTGTGAAGAAAGTTTCATACAGACTGGTATCCCTAGCCAGCTGTTTGCCTTTGTAAAATGGTTCCCATTACCAAGTGATTGGCTCTTAACCAATCTGTGGTTCTGAAATGGGGTCTATATCATCAGATCGAATGTTGAAAATCTCGAACGCTCTAAAGAGTGAAAATGCCACCCCCCACACCCCCCACTATATATATTCAAATTCTGAGATCACACTACAGTGAGGAAAGGGCAAATATTCCGATCTTCACTGTACTGCAATCTCAAAAAAAGCACTCCGAGTTCCGGCATTTTCGCTCTTTAGACCGTTCGAGATTATCAACATTCGATCTGATGATATAGACCCTCTGAAATGCTAATTGCAGCCAACACAGCTGATTTGCAGTATAAGCAGTCAATGACATGCAACCACTGAACAAGATATAAGGCCTTCATGTAGATTAGAAGCCCTTGCTGATATGTTGCGCTGGACATTACTTGGATCAAAATAATATTTAATCGCAGAGGGTACGTCTGTAGCAGCTACATTTACATGCAGATGTGTGTGCTACAGGCTGAAGCTGATGCTGTAGGCAATAGGCATAGACAGAGAGTGTGAGCACTTTGGAGGGCACCAAACTGTAAAAGTAACTATGGAAGCCTTATTGTAGTGGCAGAGCCAGAGTGAGGGTATCTATTCCACTGCAAATTAAGGCATTTGTTTAAGGTAAGTATGTTAGGCAATGATATCTCTAACAGAGTACTAGGCAATATGTTGTGTGTGTCCTTGAACAGCATGGGGGTAAATGTACCATTATGTCAACTATTTGGCCAATTGTCAGGCCATGTGTTACATTATGGTACTTATTTGGAACATGTGTGCTGGTACACCTTGTTGCTAGCAGGAGCTCCATATGTGTATGTTAGTTTTGCAGCTGTGCTAACTTGTAATATCATTATGAAATTATTGTGTGCTGCACTCTAAAATTAGTGGGCCTCATTTGCATTGCCTAAGTTAAAATCCTCTGTGAATGCATATTAATGCATGACCTGACAGTATGCACTTATAGTGTTACTATAGGGATATGTCAAGTGTGTTCCTATCTGCAGGCCTGTGATTTCCATCAGTGAAAAGCAGACATTTCATTTGAAATGTATTATGTGTATAAAGAGTGCATGACTCAGTCATTCACTGATGGCTTCACAATAATGTAATTTAAATGCTACACACCACTGGATTTGAACCCAGGACTATGTATGGCAAAACCTATTATTTGCAAAGCATTTAAGAGACTGAGCCACTGAGTCACTGTTACAACATATGTATTTGTGAAGATATAAATGCACATATACAGGCTATGACATACCTCCATTACATCCATAATGTGCATGGCTTTATACGGATGTATTTCTCCACCAGAGTCCCAGCTGAACATGTATTTTGCGATTAATGTTTTAGCAGGTGTACTTGTACATGTTGCTAATAACTTGTTATTAGAGACCTCAGTTACATCCATTAGTCTGTGTCTGGTTTTCTAGTGGTGTAGTCCTATACCAGACGCCAAGTTACACTCCCAGTTTTTCCATTACTTTTTCAGCAAGTTTCCGGAATGTGGCATGATACACTGCTCTGCTTAAACGCATTCAGTGAGGGTAACTTGCAATTACTATGTTTTGCTTGTACCACTTGTTTTAATTAACAGCTGTGTGGTATGGCAGGTTAATGCAGTGGTCTGCAGGTGTGATGGTCTTGGGTTCAAAATAGGGGACATGTGTTTATTTTGTACGTGTTTATTATCATTTAAAACACATATAACAATATAGCTCCATTTAGCTAATCTTAGCAATGCTGTGCGGCACGCCGTGTCATGCAGTGTCATGCAAAAACTCTTTAAAGAAAAGTAAAATGGAGAGATAGGCAGTGGTGAAATGGGGTGTAAGCAGGAGGAAAAACATAGTGAAAGACAGGTAGGTATGTGCAGGAAGGGTGTAGGAAAGAACCATAGCTATCCATTTCTTGTACAGCAACAACTGTGCACTTTGACAGAATTTGTAGATGAATTTGGACTGTCGCTGCCAAAGACGGGTAGAGGACAACACAACTGCATTGTCAAGACAATTGGACCAAATTACTTGTGTCTGGTGGACACATGTGAATGGAGAGCTATGTATGGCACAATATTTTTTTTTTGGGGGGGGGCAGGTGCCCATTTTTTTTTTAAGGTGAAGTGGAATGTTGGGAAAGGGACATAGGTACATGTGGGGGAGGTAAGTTGGGAAGAGGAGGAAACTTTTGTAGACAGACAAGACACACAAGACAGCATACAGGGATGATGTGTGACATAGGGGAGATAAGCATCTTGGATGAGGAGAGTGTTGTGGAATCCCAGTCTCAGTTGCCTCCACAAGGTAACAGCATGACTAAAGTCAAGGGACTGTCAGCACTACTCCTTCACTGGCCCTGGGGTGGCAGTGGTGGAGGCAGGGTTCCTGGTCAAGGCTGCCCAACCAGAGTGGTGAGCATGCCCTTCATCCAGAGCAGGTGGTATCCAAAACTACAGAACACAATCCTGCACACCAATCCTGGCAGCTCATCATGACAACACCCCCTCCACAACAAGTCCCAGAGGGGGGCCCAGTCCCGGCCTGTGGAGCAGAACTACCTGAGACTGCAGATAGTGCAGGGGAAGCAGAGGGGGCATCACCAGGCTGTATCCCAGACATGCTGGGCACCAGTGCCATGGCCGGAGGAGCCAAGGTACGTGGATCACTTGGAATCAGCCTACCTTGTCACGTTGTATTAAATTAGTTATAACAATAAGTTAAGGTTAGTAATAACCAAACCAGTGTTAGTATTAACATAATGTAACATAATATTGATTAATCCAAATACAGATTCAGGTATATTATGTGGAACACAACATTAAATAACATAACAGTAAGTATGTTAACAGCAAACCATAATGAAATAACCCATAAGACCAACAAAACAGTTAGTTTAACAGAATATATTAATATTAAATCATAATAATAAATAACATTAGTAAATTAAAGAAGATAAGGGGTGGGGAGAGAGAGAGAGAGAGAGAAACATACCATTAGTGAACTCGTAGATTATATTAATACACACACTGCTAATACATACTTCTACAGGTGTGCAGTGTCAGTTGTGAGTACAGTGACTCAAATTATTCTATAGATGATGTAGCACATACAGACCACTCAAGCTGTTAGCATGGGACAGTATGGGCCAAAGACTAATAAATGCAGGTACACACCTACATGGAACTGAACGTACATAAGTACCAAGGTGCTTTGTAGACAAATTTTCAAATACATTTCATTGCAGGTAATCATCTATTTGCTAATCACGGACCAGACAGATTGGGCAGTTGTCATTACATTATGAAAAATTGTGACAGTTGAGAGGTATGTTTTTCTACATTAAGTAGACTAGACAGCTGTCATGTCTTAGTTGGCAGACATGGGTGTAGAACCAAAAAGCTGTGACTGCAGGGGACATGTGCACATAATTTAACAAATGACTGCAGTGACATTAAAACAGACATGCAATGAATACAGCCCTACTGCAGTTATTTGAACACATTATTTATGAAACCACAATCCTGCTTTGCACTTTGTTGTTATTGCTCCTTAAAATCTGCGAAGTATGCACATGCTATCTACCCAGAACATGGACTACCTTACCCATATACTTTGATCCTGGAGTGGGAGGAATACAGAGCATTATTTGAATGAAAGTGGCCTGAAGACAACCCTGAACCATACTGTGGGTTGTGCAATATATTTATTAAGCAATTACTTTTGTATTCTTTATTTATTTCAGTTTTACAGTTGACTGCAGTAACATTAGAAGACACATCCAGTGAATACAGTCCTACTGCCATTATTTGCACATATTAGTTATCAAACCATGATCCTGCTTTACACCTTATTGCTTATTGTTACTAGTATTGTTTATTGTTTATTGCACTACAGTTATCAGAAAATATCCATACTTACCACACTATCATTGCATCCTGGCTAGGTGCCCGGCATTAAAAGAAAGCAAAATAAATACATCCGGTTTCTATTTTTACATGTCTGGCAGGTGTCAGCTGTGTATGTGTAAGGGCAGCTCAGCACTGCTGCGCTCCACACTGCACAAACAGGCATTAAAAAAATACAAAAATAAAACAAAAATATTAAAATTCACACATATTTCTGCACTAGCAGGGTACATTGCAGGAATTCTTATCCAGTACATAACACCTGTCCAGGAATTCCCTGGACAATCCACAACTGCAGGATAGCCTCTACACTACTGCCTACATGGAGTCAATATCCCTATTACTATGATCTCCCTCAGCAGTGCTCCATGATTAATATGCATGGCATGCTGCTGAGGGAGAACCATGCCCATGTACACGGGTGCATTCCGTGTAGGCTCTACATGGAGCCTACAAGGATTTTATTGAATCCTGGGGCAAATTGATTACTTTTGTTCCCTTTCAAGAAAATGTCTCCTGATAAGACTACTGTATCTCTGTTCTTGTTACACTGGCCATTAAATGTTCTAAAATTCAAACTTTAGCCATTATCTTCATCTCGCCCATATACACCAGTTTGCAGTGGCAGATAATTCCATAAATGACAATCAGAAGTGCAAATCAGTCTTGTTCTTTTGTGGAAATTGTGGCCATTTACTTGTAAAGTCTGGCCAGCTATCATATATTTACAGACTTTACACTTCAGATGGAGAAAATTATTTCCTCTTACCTTTTGTACATATTTATTAGAACTTTTAAAGAGATTTTGAAATGTATGATTACGTAAACACTTACACTTGTCCTGCGGTAGTGGTGCTGTGGTAGCGTTGTCACCTCACAGCAGGACATTGTCCCGTTCAATTCTCAGCTAGAGCACCTTCTGTGTGGAGGCATGGGTGAATGGGCGTACCTTCGTTGAAGGTTGTGCGTCAGGGCTGGTAACTCGGCACATAAAAATCCACTACCAAACATTAGCGGACCGGAGTTCCGCTGTGGCGACCCCTAACCCGGGATAAGCCAAAAGACACAACAGCAAAATTATTATGCAAGCACTTGCCCTTAAGTTTTTCTCCTTCATTTTCCATTCCTGCCATGTGGAACCTCTGTGTTTGAACAGAACTATTAGCTCTTTTGTAATCCAAAGATTAACTCTCATTTTATGGTTATGATGCAATGGTGAAAAGGAAGGGGTATAAAATGACTATTTGGAGGGACATAATCAGTGATGGAGGAGATTTTGAGAAGGATAGGTAGCTGACAGTTTGAGGGATGTGAAGGGGATTTTACTTTTGATTTGGTACTATGTTGTAAAATAAGAAATAAGAAAACAAGTGTAAATAAAGGAAAAACTCTTAGTAAACAGAATGAAGAGAGGAAAGTGTAGACACTTCAGAGAGGAAAGTGGAGACACTTCGGATGAGAAAAAGCTGGCATTTTGTAGACAAAATGCAGTAAAGGGAGCTTATGGGTTAGTCATCAAGTATTATATTTATTACAGTAATGTGTATAATTTCATCAAAAAGGGCCGACGTAATGCTAACTTAGTGTGTTGGAGATGGTATAGAATAAATGTGTGTGGAAATAATGGGAAGGTAATCAAGCTGAAAGTAAGGTTTGAGGCAGAGGCAAGGCGGAGTACAGAAATCTGGTTTATGACCTAGGCGGGTCTGACACACACAGGTAGGTCAGCAGAAATATATAATAACTGTAAGAAAAGTTTAGCCTGAATTCAACAACATGTACTGCATTGTAAAATAAATGCCAGAACAACTGAAAAAAATAAGGTAAACAGACAAATGTGGGGAGGGACAAACAATGCCTTAACAAAGACTATCCTATAACAAAGTCATGTGGCAGGAATGCCTAAAACTTAGACTAAGGCAAAAACTTTGGAACTCCATTCTTATATGGCATAGCAGAAAACAAATAAGTAAAGGCCTGCTTTTAACAGAGCACTTCATGTAAGCAGTGTTTTCCCAGAAACAGAAGTGAGTGTTGGGGGTTAACGTGGCAGGGGTATTATTTGCAGACATGCGTGATTCTTTTCATTCTACGATGAAGTCATGTCACCATACACACCTAAGAAGGCATATAGTAAACACATTTGTATCAAAAGCAGGATGTGAAACTGCAATCTTTGCCATCTTAAGCTGCTCTAGTGTGAACAAACAATACTGTCATGAAATCATTATAGAGAGCATCATTTAAGTATTACTTTGTAGACAGCAAGGAGGGACAACAATCAGTTATGTGTATATTCTGTCTCTTTTAACATACAGAATTACAGCATTCCAGATACAAATCCGATTTTTAGTGTGTAGGTGAACACATAGTACAAAAAAGTGAAGAAAGAAGTTAAGCTAGTAGAATAAGCTGAACTGAATACATTTTGTTGTTATTCAGTACATATGTCAGTGTGTCCTGACTCAGCTAGTCAGAATAACTATCAGTGGTTTAGATCCATGTAGCAGCACTATTCCCATGCCAGCAAGGAGTCTCTATGAATTTCATCACATTTAACAGAAACTCAAATAATTATTTCTGCACCATATATTTTAAAGCATTCTGTGTAAGCTGCAGCATTATTATAGTTAAGTCCCTTCTTGCTGTTTGGAGAGGGGGACAAGTGGTAGAATGTTGAAACAGTAAGATGTTTATATTAGCTTACTATATATGAATCAACTTAGTACATTCACCGCAGGACTCTTTTGGTATATAAACAGCAGTACTCCCAATAAGGTACTTATGAGTTACATTAGCTATATTAACAGGATTTGGTATATAAACAGCAGTACATCCAATAAGGTGCTTGTGAGTTGCATTTATTTATTTATTTATTTATTTATTTATTTATTTATTTATTTATTTATTTCCAGTTTGATTACCGGGGAGGTCCACTGGGCTCAGGGAGACTGTTTTCAGGTGGAAGCCCAGGGAAAAAAGCTTCGCATTACATAGTTTAGTTACATAGACAATCATAGTAAAGAAGACACAATTAAAATTTCATTGCATGCTAGAGAACAGGAATAAATTCTTTGGTTATATAGTACCTAAATATTTAGGATGGCAGTGGTAATTTAACTGAGAGGGACAATAAAGACTCAGAAGGAAAAGAGAGAAAAAAAAGAAAAAAGGGTAGGATTGGTTATTTATAATATATACAATTATGTTATTTACAATATGTACATTTATGCTAGGTTAGCTTGTACTCAGAGTTAGTCAGGAGTTTAAGGGGTGGATTGATTATTAGGCTAGGTGGAGAGACTGCAGTTGCATTTCCTGTTAGAGGAAAGGTAGGAGTGTAGCAGAGTTTTAAAGGTCTCAAAGTTTTCACAAGTCCTTAGAGAGGAAGGAAGAGAATTACATTTTTAGCTAAGGAAAAGGATAGCAGAAGCTGACCAGCAGGACGATTGGGTTTGCGGACAGTGATTATGTTTTGGTTAGTAGATCTTAAAAGTTCTCTGAGTGGTGTAAGGCTGAAGGATGTTGGTTAGTGCTGGCACTTAGTAGGTTGAAAAATTAGTCTGTGGGCTGTAGTAATTTGGAGATAGTCAAGATGGTTGGAGAGTTCAAGCCAATTTAACAAATGAAGGGCAGTACAATGATAGGAGGAGAATTTGGCTTTGGATGCAAATTTAGAAATCTTATTATAACAGACTTCCAATTTGGAGGAGAGAGAAGCAGATAAGTTCGTTTGTAGAGGAGCTCCATACATTATTGAGGGGAGTAGATAGGTAATGGCGAGAGTTTGTCTGGTGGAAGGAGAGAGAAAGTGGATGTTTCTGTATAGCATACCAAGTTTTATATGGATTTTCTTAATGTTTTTCTGGATGTGAGTGTCGAGTTTTAGGTGTTCATCAATAGTAACCCCAAGTAGTTTAGCAAAGGGAACAACCTCTATAGTAGAGTTGTTTTGGCTAATAATTTGGAACGAGTTTTTATCAAGAGGGGAAGCTTTTGAGGAAGAGAATAATAGTATTTTGGATTTATTGGCATTTAGCGAGAGGTGGTTTTGGAACATCCAGTTTTCAGTGGTGGAGAAAGCAGTTTGGGTCACATTAACTACATTAACAAGATTTGGTATATAAACAACAGTACTCCCAATAAGGTGCTTGTGAGTTACATTAACTACATTAACAGGATTTGGTATATAAACAGCAGTACTCCCAATAAGGTGCTTGTGAGTTACATTAACTACATTAACAGGATTTGGTATATAAACAGTAGTACTCCCAGTAAGGTGCTTGTGAGTTACATTACTACATTAACAGGATTTGGTATATAAACAGTAGTACTCCCAGTAAGGTGCTTGTGAGTTACATTACTACATTAACAGGATTTAGTATATAAACAACAGTACTCCCAATAAGGTGCTTGTGAGTTACATTAACTACATTAACAGGATTTGGTATATAAACAGCAGTACTCCCAATAAGGTGCTTGTGAGTTACATTAACTACATTAACAGGATTTGGTTTATAAATAGCAGTACTCCCAATAAGGTGCTTGTGAGTTACATTAACTACATTAACAGGATTTGGTATATAAACAGTAGTACTCCCAGTAAGGTGCTTGTGAGTTACATTACTACATTAACAGGATTTAGTATATAAACAACAGTACTCCCAATAAGGTGCTTGTGAGTTACATTAACTACATTAACAGGATTTGGTATATAAACAGCAGTACTCCCAATAAGGTGCTTGTGAGTTACATTAACTACATTAACAGGATTTGGTTTATAAACAGCAGTACTCCCAATAAGGTGCTTGTGAGTTACATTAACTACATTAACAGGATTTAGTATATAAACAGCAGCACCTACAAGATTTGGTATATAAACAACAGTCCTCCCAATAAGGTGCTTTTGAGTTACATTAACTACATTAACAGGATTTAGTATATAAACAGCAGTACTCCCAATAAGGTGGTTGTGAGTTACATTAACTACATTAACAGGATTTGGTATATAAACAACAGTACTCCCAATAAGGTGCTTGTGAGTTACATTAACTACATTAACAGGATTTGGTATATAAATAGCCGTACTCCCAACAAGGTGCTTGTGAGTTACATTAACTACATTAACAGGATTTGGTATATAAACAGTAGTACTCCCAATAAGGTGCATAAGTTACATTAACTACATTAACAAGATTTGGTATATAAACAGCAGTACTCCCAATAAGGTGCTTGTGAGTTACATTAACTACATTAACAGGATTTGGTATATCAACAGTAGTACTCCCAATAAGGTGCTTGTGAGTTACATTAACTACATTAAAAGGATTTGGTATATAAACAGTAGTACTCCCAATAAGGTGCTTGTGAGTTACATTAACTACATTAACAGGATTTACTATATAAACAGCAGTACTCCCAATAAGGTGCTTGTGAGTTGCATTAACTACATTAACAAGATTTGGTATATAAATAACAGTACTCCCAATAAGGTGCTTGTGAGTTACATTAACTACATTAACAGGATTTGGTATATAAACAGCAGTACTCCCAATAAGGTGCTTGTGAGTTACATTAACTACATTAACAGGATTTGGTATATAAACAGTAGTACTCCCAATAAGGTGCTTGTGAGTTACATTAACTACATTAACAGGATTTGATATATAAACAGTAGTACTCCCAATAAGATGCTTGTGAGTTACATTAACTACATTAACAGGATTTGGTATATAAACAGTAGTACTCCCAATAAGGTGCTTGTGAGTTACATTAACTACATTAACAGGATTTAGTATATAAACAGCAGTACTCCCAATAAGGTGCTTGTGAGTTACATTAAATACATTAACAGGATTTTCTGATCTCATGATAAGTTGGGTTAGAATAGTTTAGTATAACTTATTGATTATATATGCAACAATGTGATAAACTGATGCAATTCATCAAGAAGCACATTTTGCAGTTACACAGCAGTTATATAGTCATTTATGTAATATTTGTTAAATGGTAAGCTGAGTTGTTTGAGGACCCTTGTAAACTACAACCTAAGCCAAATAGGCAAATACAATGGACTACACAGATGAATAATTAATACAGTTGTATAGTACTTATTACATAAGCCAATACAGCAGAGTAGAATGAAATTTGCAAACATTTTGTACACACATATATATAAGGTACAAAACCGATGTAAGTAAGGATATACAACGCATACACAAAAAAACATGTAAGAGAATTAGAACTGTAAACAGAAATAGTGCTTTAAACACCAGAATCCAATATAATTCCATGTTTAAAT